>NC_056049.1:14972330-15137801 GCF_004379255.2 Salvia splendens | reverse complement strand
TTTGTGTCCTATGTATAATGTGCATTTTCTGTATATGTAGTGTGTGTATTTTGTGAGTGAAATGTTTGTATTTTTTTATAGTGTGTGTAATTTTAGGGTTCTGTCTGTTTTGTGTATTTAGTCTATTTGTTTTATTAACATTGTGTATAGCGTGTGTCCAATGTGTTTTATTGTGTGTGCTTTGTTTGTACTTCTTGTATATGTGTATTTTATGTATGTAGTTGTCTGTATGTATAGTGCTAGTATATGTATTTGGTTTATACTGTGTGTAATGTGTGTATTTGTGTATAATGTAATTAATCTATCTAGTTTGTGTATAGTTGCAATGCATTGTGTGTAGTGTGTTTGTAGTGCATCTAGTTTGTTTATAGAGTTTCATTTGCAATTTGTGTTGGTGTTTGTTTGTATTTTGTGTATTTTCAGTACATGTATATTTATTATATATTGTGTGTTTTTGGAAGCACATGTACTATGTTTTTTTGTACAGTGTAGGTGTATTTAGTCTTTTTGTTGTGTTTATATTTGTGTTGTGTGTTTTGTTCGCGTACTGTATGTGAACTGTGTGTATTGTGTATTTAGTGCGTTTATTTTATGTATAGTGTGTGCAGTATGCATTGTGTGTCCTATGTATATACTTTGTTATTTGTAATTTATGTAGTGTGTATTTGTGTATGTATGTGATGTGCTTGTATTGTGTATAGAATGTGAATTTTGTGTATTAGTGTGCGTCCGTGCATGTATTTTGTGCATAGGGTGTTATTGTGTGTGATATGTGTGTATTTTTAGTACAAGTATACTGTGTGTTTTTTTGTAGCATATATACTGTTTTATTGTGTAGCTTTTTGTATATTTTTTATAATGTGTTGTGTGTTACACTTTGTGTATTATGTATAATTGCATTTTCTATATGTATATCTAATGTATATTTGGTTTAAAATATGTGTAATGTGGGTATCATGTGTATAGTTTCTGTAATGTTAGTGTGTATTTTGTATATAGTGTAATTTGGTTTAAATATGTGCAATGTGGGTATCTTGTGTATAGTTTCTGTAATGTGTAGTGTAGTTTGTGTATGATGTGAATAATGTATGTATTTTTATGTATAATTTGTGTATAATTTGTGTATTTTTGTGCTGTGTGTTTTTTGTATAGTTTGATTAGTATATTTGGCTGCAATGTATTGTATGTATAGTGTGCGTGTAGTGTGTCCGTTTGTGTATAGTGTGAAGTTTAGTGTTAGTCCTGTACTATTTATTTTTGTAGTGAGGTGCAGCAGCATTATTCGTATTTTGTATTTATGGTGCATGTATTTTGTTTATTAGGTTGTGTAACTGAGTGGGCAGTGTATTTGCAGTAACATGTATTTCTGTTCATATGTATGTGCAATGTGTATTTTCTATAATGCGAGTTTATTTTCTTATAATGTGTGTTTTTATGTAGTGTGTGTATTGTGTATTTTCTGTAGTTTGTGTATTGTGTATTATTTCTTTGGTAGTGTGTGTAGCACATAGTCTGTGTTTTGCGTTACAGTGCATGTATTTTTGCGTATAATATGTTTAGTTTGTGTATATTGTGCAATATGTATAGTGTTGAATTTTCCTTACGTACATATTTTTTCTATATAGTGTGTGTTTGTTATAATGTTTGTGGTGTGAGTAGTATGTGTATTGTGTGTATTGTGTTCAATATATGTATTATGAGCACATGGTGTGTATTTGTGTATATTGTGTAGCATTGTTTTGTGTATATTGTATATATATTTTGTGTGTAGTGTGTAATGTATTTTGAGGCACGGTTGTTGTATTGTGTGCTATATGTACTTGTGTATTTTGTTTATATACTTTGGTATAGCGTCTTGTGTATTATGTGCAATCTATGTTGTGTGTATTTTATGTTATGTGTGTATAAGAGTGTGCTGCTTGTATTTTGTGTATAGAGTGTGTACTTTGTGTATGGTGCTTATAGTGTGTATTTTTGTACATGTATATTTAGTTTATAGTTTGTGTATGTTGTGAATAGTCTGTATAGAGCGTGTATTTTGTGTCCTATGTATAATGTGCATTTTCTGTATAATGTAGTGTGTGTATTTTGTGTGTGAAATGTTTGTATTTTGTTTATAGTGTGTGTAATTTTAGGGTTCTGTCTGTTTTGTGTATTTAGTCTATTTGTTTTATTAACATTGTGTATAGCGTGTGTCCAATGTGTGTTTATTGTGTGTGCTTTGTTTGTACTTCTTGTATATGTGTATTTTATGTATGTAGTTGTCTGTATGTATAGTGTCTAGTATATGTATTTGGTTTATAGTGTGTGTAATGTGTGTATTTTGTGTATAATGTAATTAATCTATCTAGTTTGTGTATAGTTGCAATGCATTGTGTTTGTAGTGTGGTTTGTAGTGCATCTAGTTTGTTTATAGAGTGTTTCATTTGCAATTTGTGTGTGGTGTTTGTTTGTATTTTGTGTATTTTCAGTACATGTATATTTATTATATATTGTGTGTTTTTGGAAGCACATGTACTATGTTTTTTTGTACAGTGTAGGTGTATTTAGTCTTTTTGTTGTGTTTATATTGTGTTGTGTGTTTTGTTCGCGTACGTGTATGTGAACTGTGTGTATTGTGTATTTAGTGCGTTATTTTATGTATAGTGTGTGCAGTATGCATTGTGTGTATTCTATGTATATACTTTGTTATTTGTAATTTATGTAGTGTGTATTTTGTGTATGTATGTGATGTGCTTGTATTGTGTATAGAATGTGAATTTTGTGTATTAGTGTGCGTCCAGTGCATGTATTTTGTGCATAGGGTGTTATTGTGTGTGATATGTGTGTATTTTTTTGTACAAGTATACTGTGTGTTTTTTGTAGCATATATACTATGTTTTAATGTGTAGCTTTTTGTATATTTTTATAATGTGTTGTGTGTTACACTTTGTGTATTATGTATAATGTGCATTTTCTATATGTATATCTAATGTATATTTGGTTTTAAAATATGTGTAATGTGGGTATCATGTGTATAGTTTCTGTAATGTTAGTGTGTATTTTGTATATAGTGTATATTTGGTTTAAAATATGTGCAATGTGGGTATCTTGTGTATAGTTTCTGTAATGTGTAGTGTAGTTTGTGTATGATGTGAATAATGTGGTGTATTTTATGTATAATTTGTGTATAATTTGTGTATTTTGTGCAGGTGTGTGTTTTTTGTATAGTTTGATTAGTATATTTGGCTGCAATGTATTGTATGTATAGTGTGCGTGTAGTGTGTCCGTTTTGTGTATAGTGTGAGAGTTTAGTGTTAGTCTGTACTATTTATTTTGTAGTGAGTGTGCAGCGCATTATTCGTATTTTGTATTTATGGTGCATGTATTTTGTTTATAGGTTGTGTAACTGAGTGGGCAGTGTATTTGCAGTACATGTATTTCTGTGCATATGTATGTGCAATGTGTATTTTCTATATGCGAGTTTATTTTCTATAATGTGTGTTTTATGTAGTGTGTGTATTGTGTATTTTCTGTAGTTGTGTATTGTGTATTTTCTGTAGTGTGTGTAGCACATAGTCTGTGTTTTGCGTTTACAGTGCATGTATTTTGCGTATAATATGTTTAGTTTGTGTATATTGTGCAATATGTATAGTGTTGAATTTTCCTTACGTACATATTTTTTCTATATAGTGTGTGTTTGTTATAATGTTTGTGGTGTGAGTAGTATGTGTATTGTGTGTATTGTGTTCAATATATGTATTATGAGCACATGGTGTGTATTTGTGTATATTGTGTAGCATTGTTTTGTGTATATTGTATATATATTTTGTGTGTAGTGTGTAATGTATTTTGAGCACGGTGTGTATTGTGTGCTATATGTACTTGTGTATTTTGTTTATATACTTTGGTATAGCGTCTTGTGTATTATGTGCAATCTATGTTGTGTGTATTTTATGTTATGTGTGTATATGAGTGTGCTTGTATTTTGTGTATAGAGTGTGTACTTTGTGTATGGTGCTTATAGTGTGTATTTTTGTACATGTATATTTAGTTTATAGTTCGTGTATGTTGTGAATAGTCTGTATAGAGCGTGTATTTTGTGTCCTATGTATAATGTGCATTTTCTGTATAATGTAGTGTGTGTATTTTGTGAGTGAAATGTTTGTATTTTGTTTATAGTGTGTGTAATTTTAGGGTTCTGTCTGTTTTGTGTATTTAGTCTATTTGTTTTATTAACATTGTGTATAGCGTGTGTCCAATGTGTGTTTATTGTGTGTGCTTTGTTTGTACTTCTTGTATATGTGTATTTTATGTATGTAGTTGTCTGTATGTATAGTGTCTAGTATATGTATTTGGTTTATACTGTGTGTAATGTGTGTATTTTGTGTATAATGTAATTAATCTATCTAGTTTGTGTATAGTTGCAATGCATTGTGTGTAGTGTGTTTGTAGTGCATCTAGTTTGTTTATAGAGTGTTTCATTTGCAATTTGTGTGTGGTGTTTGTTTGTATTTTGTGTATTTTCAGTACATGTATATTTATTATATATTGTGTGTTTTTGGAAGCACATGTACTATGTTTTTTTGTACAGTGTAGGTGTATTTAGTCTTTTTGTTGTGTTTATATTGTGTTGTGTGTTTTGTTCGCGTACGTGTATGTGAACTGTGTGTATTGTGTATTTAGTGCGTTTATTTTATGTATAGTGTGTGCAGTATGCATTGTGTGTATTCTATGTATATACTTTGTTATTTGTAATTTATGTAGTGTGTATTTGTGTATGTATGTGATGTGCTTGTATTGTGTATAGAATGTGAATTTTGTGTATTAGTGTGCGTCCAGTGCATGTATTTTGTGCATAGGGTGTTATTGTGTGTGATATGTGTGTATTTTTTTGTACAAGTATACTGTGTGTTTTTTGTAGCATATATACTATGTTTTAATGTGTAGCTTTTTGTATATTTTTTATAATGTGTTGTGTGTTACACTTTGTGTATTATGTATAATGTGCATTTTCTATATGTATATCTAATGTATATTTGGTTTAAAATATGTGTAATGTGGGTATCATGTGTATAGTTTCTGTAATGTTAGTGTGTATTTTGTATATAGTGTATATTTGGTTTAAAATATGTGCAATGTGGGTATCTTGTGTATAGTTTCTGTAATGTGTAGTGTAGTTTGTGTATGATGTGAATAATGTGTGTATTTTATGTATAATTTGTGTATAATTTGTGTATTTTGTGCAGTGTGTGTTTTTTGTATAGTTTGATTAGTATATTTGGCTGCAATGTATTGTATGTATAGTGTGCGTGTAGTGTGTCCGTTTTGTGTATAGTGTGAGAGTTTAGTGTTAGTCTGTACTATTTATTTTGTAGTGAGTGTGCAGCGCATTATTCGTATTTTGTATTTATGGTGCATGTATTTTGTTTATAGGTTGTGTAACTGAGTGGGCAGTGTATTTGCAGTACATGTATTTCTGTGCATATGTATGTGCAATGTGTATTTTCTATATGCGAGTTTATTTTCTATAATGTGTGTTTTATGTAGTGTGTGTATTGTGTATTTTCTGTAGTTTGTGTATTGTGTATTTTCTGTAGTGTGTGTAGCACATAGTCTGTGTTTTGCGTTTACAGTGCATGTATTTTGCGTATAATATGTTTAGTTTGTGTATATTGTGCAATATGTATAGTGTTGAATTTTCCTTACGTACATATTTTTTCTATATAGTGTGTGTTTGTTATAATGTTTGTGGTGTGAGTAGTATGTGTATTGTGTGTATTGTGTTCAATATATGTATTATGAGCACATGGTGTGTATTTGTGTATATTGTGTAGCATTGTTTTGTGTATATTGTATATATATTTTGTGTGTAGTGTGTAATGTATTTTGAGCACGGTGTGTATTGTGTGCTATATGTACTTGTGTATTTTGTTTATATACTTTGGTATAGCGTCTTGTGTATTATGTGCAATCTATGTTGTGTGTATTTTATGTTATGTGTGTATATGAGTGTGCTTGTATTTTGTGTATAGAGTGTGTACTTTGTGTATGGTGCTTATAGTGTGTATTTTTGTACATGTATATTTAGTTTATAGTTCGTGTATGTTGTGAATAGTCTGTATAGAGCGTGTATTTTGTGTCCTATGTATAATGTGCATTTTCTGTATAATGTAGTGTGTGTATTTTGTGAGTGAAATGTTTGTATTTTGTTTATAGTGTGTGTAATTTTAGGGTTCTGTCTGTTTTGTGTATTTAGTCTATTTGTTTTATGAACATTGTGTATAGCGTGTGTCTAATGTGTGTTTATTGTGTGTGATTTGTTTGTACTTCTTGTATATGTGTATTTTATGTATGTAGCTGTCTGTATGTATAGTGTCTAGTATATGTATTTGGTTTATAGTGTGTGTAATGTGTGTATTTTGTGTATAATGTAATTAATCTATCTAGTTTGTGTATATTTGCAATGCATTTTGTGTAGTGTGTTTGTAGTGCATCTAGTTTGTTTATAGAGTGTTTCATTTGCAATTTGTGTGTAGTGTTTGTTTGTATTTTGTGTATTTTCAGTACTTGTATATTTATTATATATTGTGTGTTTTTGGAAGCACATGTACTATGTTTTTTTGTACAGTGTAGGTGTATTTAGTCTTTTTGTTGGGTTTATATTGTGTTGTTTGTTTTGTTCGCGTACGTGTATGTGAACTGTGTGTATTGTGTATTTAGTGCGTTTATTTTATGTATAGTGTGTGCAGTATGCATTGTGTGTATTCTATGTATATACTTTGTTATTTGTAATTTATGTAGTGTGTATTTTGTGTATGTATGTGATGTGCTTGTATTGTGTATAGAATGTGAATATTGTGTATTAGTGTGCATCCAGTGCATGTATTTTGTGCATAGGGTGTTATTGTGTGTGATATGTGTGTATTTTTTGTACAAGTATACTGTGTGTTTTTTGTAGCATATATACTATGTTTTATTGTGTAGCTTTTTGTATATTTTTTATAATGTGTTGTGTGTTACACTTTGTGTATTATGTATAATGTGCATTTTCTATATGTATATCTAATGTATATTTGGTTTAAAATATGTGTAATGTGGGTATCATGTGTATAGTTTCTGTAATGTTAGTGTGTATTTTGTATATAGTGTATATTTGGTTTAAAATATGTGCAATGTGGGTATCTTGTGTATAGTTTCTGTAATGTGTACTGTAGTTTGTGTATGATGTGAATAATGTGTGTATTTTATGTATAATTTGTGTATTTTGTGCAGTGTGTGTTTTTTGTATAGTTTGATTAGTATATTTGGCTGCAATGTATTGTATGTATAGTGTGCGTGTAGTGTGTCCGTTTTGTGTATAGTGTGAGAGTTTAGTGTTAGTCTGTACTATTTATTTTGTAGTGAGTGTGCAGCGCATTATTCGTATTTTGTATTTATGGTGCATGTATTTTGTTTATAGGTTGTGTAACTGAGTGGGCAGTGTATTTGCAGTACATGTATTTCTGTGCATATGTATGTGCAATGTGTATTTTCTATATGCGAGTTTATTTTCTATAATGTGTGTTTTATGTAGTGTGTGTATTGTGTATTTTCTGTAGTTTGTGTATTGTGTATTTTCTGTAGTGTGTGTAGCACATAGTCTGTGTTTTGCGTTTACAGTGCATGTATTTTGCGTATAATATGTTTAGTTTGTGTATATTGTGCAATATGTATAGTGTTGAATTTTCCTTACGTACATATTTTTTCTATATAGTGTGTGTTTGTTATAATGTTTGTGGTGTGAGTAGTATGTGTATTGTGTGTATTGTGTTCAATATATGTATTATGAGCACATGGTGTGTATTTGTGTATATTGTGTAGCATTGTTTTGTGTATATTGTATATATATTTTGTGTGTAGTGTGTAATGTATTTTGAGCACGGTGTGTATTGTGTGCTATATGTACTTGTGTATTTTGTTTATATACTTTGGTATAGCGTCTTGTGTATTATGTGCAATCTATGTTGTGTGTATTTTATGTTATGTGTGTATATGAGTGTGCTTGTATTTTGTGTATAGAGTGTGTACTTTGTGTATGGTGCTTATAGTGTGTATTTTTGTACATGTATATTTAGTTTATAGTTTCTGTATGTTGTGAATAGTCTGTATAGAGCGTGTATTTTGTGTCCTATGTATAATGTGCATTTTATGTATAATGTAGTGTGTGTATTTTGTGTGTGAAATGTTTATATTTTGTTTATAGTGTGTGTAATTTTAGGGTTCTGTCTGTTTTGTGTATTTAGTCTATTTGTTTTATGAACATTGTGTATAGCGTGTGTCTAATGTGTGTTTATTGTGTGTGATTTGTTTGTACTTCTTGTATATGTGTATTTTATGTATGTAGCTGTCTGTATGTATAGTGTCTAGTATATGTATTTGGTTTATAGTGTGTGTAATGTGTGTATTTTGTGTATAATGTAATTAATCTATCTAGTTTGTGTATATTTGCAATGCATTTTGTGTAGTGTGTTTGTAGTGCATCTAGTTTGTTTATAGAGTGTTTCATTTGCAATTTGTGTGTAGTGTTTGTTTGTATTTTGTGTATTTTCAGTACTTGTATATTTATTATATATTGTGTGTTTTTGGAAGCACATGTACTATGTTTTTTTGTACAGTGTAGGTGTATTTAGTCTTTTTGTTGTGTTTATATTGTGTTGTGTGTTTTGTTCGCGTACGTGTATGTGAACTGTGTGTATTGTGTATTTAGTGCGTTTATTTTATGTATAGTGTGTGCAGTATGCATTGTGTGTATTCTATGTATATACTTTGTTATTTGTAATTTATGTAGTGTGTATTTTGTGTATGTATGTGATGTGCTTGTATTGTGTATAGAATGTGAATATTGTGTATTAGTGTGCGTCCAGTGCATGTATTTTGTGCATAGGGTGTTATTGTGTGTGATATGTGTGTATTTTTTTGTACAAGTATACTGTGTGTTTTTTGTAGCATATATACTATGTTTTATTGTGTAGCTTTTTGTATATTTTTTATAATGTGTTGTGTGTTACACTTTGTGTATTATGTATAATGTGCATTTTCTATATGTATATCTAATGTATATTTGGTTTAAAAAATGTGTAATGTGGGTATCATGTGTATAGTTTCTGTAATGTTAGTGTGTATTTTGTATATAGTGTATATTTGGTTTAAAATATGTGCAATGTGGGTATCTTGTGTATAGTTTCTGTAATGTGTAGTGTAGTTTGTGTATGATGTGAGTAATGTATGTATTTTATGTATAATTTGTGTATAATTTGTGTATTTTGTGCAGTGTGTGTTCTTTGTATAGTTTGATTAGTATATTTGGCTGCAATGTACTGTATGTATAGTGTGCGTGTAGTGTGTCCGTTTTGTGTATAGTGTGAGAGTTTAGTGTTAGTCTGTACTATTTATTTTGTAGTGAGTGTGCAGCGCATTATTCGTATTTTGTATTTATGGTGCATGTATTTTGTTTATAGGTTGTGTAACTGAGTGGGCAGTGTATTTGCAGTACATGTATTTCTGTGCATATGTATGTGCAATGTGTATTTTCTATATGCGAGTTTATTTTCTATAATGTGTGTTTTATGTAGTGTGTGTATTGTGTATTTTCTGTAGTTTGTGTATTGTGTATTTTCTGTAGTGTGTGTAGCACATAGTCTGTGTTTTGCGTTTACAGTGCATGTATTTTGCGTATAATATGTTTAGTTTGTGTATATTGTGCAATATGTATAGTGTTGTATTTTCCTTACGTACATATTTTTTCTATATAGTGTGTGTTTGTTATAATGTATGTGGTGTGAGTAGTATGTGTATTGTGTGTATTGTGTTCAATATATGTATTATGAGCACATGGTGTGTATTTGTGTATATTATGTAGCATTGTATTGTGTATATTGTATATATATTTTGTGTGTAGTGTGTGTGTTGTGTGCAATGTATTTTGAGCACGGTGTGTATTGTGTGCTATATGTACTTGTGTATTTTGTGTATATACTTTGGGTATAGCGTCTTGTGTATTATGTGCAATCTATGTTGTGTGTATTTTGTGTTATGTGTGTATATGAATGTGCTTGTATTTTGTGTATAGAGTGTGTACTTTGTGTATGGTGCTTATAGTGTGTATTTTTTTACATGTATATTTAGTGTATAGTTTGTGTATGTTGTGAATAGTCTGTATAGAGCGTGTATTTTGTGTCCTATGTATAATGTGCATTTTTTGTATAATGTGGTGTGTGTATTTTGTGCGTGAAATGTTTGTATTTTGTTTATAGTCTGTGTAATTTTAGGGTTCTGTCTGTTTTGTGTATTTAGTCTATTTGTTTTATTAACATTGTGTATAACGTGTGTCCAATGTGTGTTTATTGTGTGTGCTTTGTTTGTACTTCTTGTATATGTGTATTTTATGTATGTAGCTGTCTGTATGTATAGTGTCTAGTATATGTATTTGGTTTATAGTGTGTGTAATGTGTGTATTTTGTGTATAATGTAATTAATCTATCTAGTTTGTGTATAGTTGCAATGCATTGTGTGTAGTGTGTTTGTAGTGCATCTAGTTTGTTTATAGAGTGTGGTTATTATTGGCTATGTAAAGTTTTTCTTTTGTTTTATCACAATATTTAGTAGGAACAACTCCTTCTCTAATAATATTCTGGTCAGCACCCGAATCAACTAACGCCATTATGTTGGTTTTGAAGTCACTGATAACCAGAGTTACGTTAACATGCCATTTTTGATAATTCATTTCTTGGATGACTTTTATGGAATTATTTTCTGAATTTTGTTCCGGATTTTCCCAATTATTAACTTCTGTATTATTTTCAATAATAGAAAGTCTTGTTTCTAATTCAAAATCCTTTTCTTTAAGTCTATAAAATTCTTCATTAATTTGTTTTTTAAGATTATTAATTTCACTCTGAAGGTCTTTTGTAGTTATTTGTTTTGATATACTTTGATAAGGATATTTATCCCATAGTTTGTTTAGGCTGAACTCTTCTTTTATATTAATCTTCTTAGAAGTAGATGGCTCTTCAAGAATTAAGTCCTTTAACTTGTTAAGATAATCATCCCTAGTTTCAGTGTCAGGGATTTGGTGAAGGAGATCAAGAATAGCTTCCTTCTTTTCTTTAGAAATGGTATTGATGCAAATTTTGCAAATATCTTTTTCATTTTCATTACTACTATGGTAATTACTACTTCCAGAGGTGTTTTGAATTTCTTCAATTTCTGACTCACTTTCAGAATTGGAGGAACTATTTTCTTCTCTTAAAAGGTTATTAATCTGTTTACTTAGTAATCTAATGTTTTTATTTCTTTTCTTCCAACATCGTTCTTCGGTGTGACCGCCCTTTTTGCAATATTCACATTTTATCTTATCCCTGTCTTTATCCTTAGTTGGTTTGAATTTTCTTTTGGATTTTGTAAAATTACTTCGTGACGTTCTATAATAATCATGCTTTTGAGTATCTTTCTTGAATTTTCTAATTTTCTTTTTGCTCTTAGACGAAGGAGCCTTTATTTTTTCTATTCCAAACATTTCACAGAAACACCCTAATTCATTTTTGGCATTTTGTTTGTCCTTTCTATATTTGTTTTGTATTTTTATTTCCATACAAAGGGCTAATCCTTCTTTTTTGATAAAAGCAAATAATTGACCAAAAGTTATATTTTCAAAAGGGATATTTTCAGAATCAATATCATCTTTAAGTTTTTGTATTATTCTTTCACTAAACAGTTTGGGTAATCCTGCTATGAATCTTTCTTTCCAAAAGGCTTGATTACAATCATTTCTTTTGAGGACATAAGTTATGAAGACATCTTTATACCATCTGTAATCGGATAAGGAAGGGCATCTTAGATTATTTAAAACCATAGAGGAGCTATTATATTCTTCCCTAGGGTTTCCGACAAAATACATGGAGATGGTAATAATAAGGAAATCACAAGCATCGCTTGCTTCATGTATTTCACCATCTTGATCTTCGGTATTAACAATATGATTAAGAATTTCTTCCTTGCTTTCTAGGCTTAACACATTATCCCACCAATTTTTAAGTTGGCCTGTAAAACCATTAACAAGGAGGACACAAGCTTCTTTTTCAGAAATACCAGCATATCTAAATGCCATTTTTGCCATTCCCATTTCTTGTAAAGTATTGAGAATTTCATATTCAGGTTTTCCATCAATATTCCATTCAGTAATTGAGGTTCCATCATAACTGGACCTATGAAATTGACCTCTTTCTTCATACAGCAAATCTGCTGGCGAAGGCCTACTATAATAAGGTTTATTACTGTTAAATCTTTTCCCCTTGAAAATTTTATTTATCTTAAGAGGGGAGTTACTAGACTCTTTGAAAACATCTTCTAGTTTTTCAACAAAATTATCTTCCTTTTCAGATGAAGAGTAACTTGATTGTTCAGTACTAGACTCGTGGCAATGTTGAATAACATTCGTAGTTAACTTGCTTGGTCCAGCAAGGTTTCCAGAGATCTTTTTAAGAATTTCCTCTGTTTTTGAATTGAAGGAAATATTCTTATTTTTCAAATTATCATTGCTTTTGAAAAAAGGTTTGGAAGTATCGTTAAGGATGCTTTGTTTATTAACAGTAAATAATTTTGATGAAATAGTATCTAGTTGTTCTGCAATGGTACCAAGGATTTGGTTTGAAAAATTACTTTGTTGGATAATTTTCCGGAATTCTCTGTTTTCCTCAGGGTCAGTAACATTAGTTCGTTTGAAAGGGTCAGCAATAATCTCTCCTTTAGAAGTTTGAATTTTCAAAGCTTGAAGAGGGGGATGGACAGCTGAAATAACTATATTTTTTTCAGAAGAATACCACCTTTTCATAAGGCTTGATCCAACTTCTATGGCAGGTTTTTTGAAACAATTATACCATCCTTCAGAGGATAGATGAATTGCTATGAAATCATAAAAAAGGAGATTTGATTTGATTTTTTTCATTTCTCTCATCGATTTCTCTTTTATTTCACTCTTAATTCTATCATTTAATTCATTGAACCATCTTTCTTTTTCTTTGTAAATAGGATTGCTTAATTCTTTCTCAAGATAATCCATGTCAGGTTCAAATTCTTTATTAGTAGTTATGACCATAGTACTCCTAGTCGGTGAGTAAGGTCATCTATGTTTTGTTCCGTAGGAGAATTTGGTCGAGGTATGGGAGTTTTGAAGGTCCAATTTCTTTCAGATGTGCTAGGCATGTCAGAACAAGAGGCTCTACTGCTTTCATAGTTGAAACTCCTATTGTTTCTAAAAGTTGAGAAAGAATTTGTTCTATCAAATTTGACAGTTATAGTGCCATTTGGTTCCTCAATGATCTGAGATGGTTCTGTTTTTTCTATGTTTCTAGGAGCCTGAGGTTCTATTATAGTAAACTGACTTGGGATAGTAATTTCATCCCATTTTAGTCTTTTAGGAGTATAGGTTGAGGACTGCTCAGCATCAACCTGCAGAAGGATAGTTTCTCCTTTTGAAAAGGGATTCTTACTGAATTTAGGATTCAGATTAGACGTCATTAGTCTAAGATAGACTCTAAACATGACAGCAAAGTTTTTACATACATGAAACTCATCCCCTTGAATTTGTACATCAAGGATGAGAGATTCAAGGATCATGGGATCTGTGAGATCGACAGAGAAATTTGGACAGCAGTTAAAGTAAATGGGACCATTACATATGTTTGTTTGAACCATGGCTAATATAGAAGTTTTGTAATTCTTGAGTCTTTTATCTCTTAGAACAAGCAAAATGGGAGTATCAACTCCTATGTGGACCAAGGGTTTGACAACAATTTGGGCAAGACCAAAATGTGCATATCTATATTTCTGTTCCCTATATCTTTTTATTGATCTTCCATTAAGAAGAGGAAAGCTTTCCGATTTTTGCAATATACTTCTAGTTTCTTCATGAGTCCTTATAGAAAAGGCAGTTTTGAAATCAATAAGTCCTATATCATAGTAGTTTTCTATTTTTTCATTAGGGATGCTCCAATTAGAATAATCTATAGGGGCATGAGTTTCACTACTTGAAACAATATTTTTATCCTTTTTATTGTTTTTTGTATTGGATCTTAAGAGACTTCTAAACTTACTGGCCATGTTTAAAAGAGGGATAGGGGAAAAAAAATTAGGAGCTGGTTTAGATGGAAGAAACTGGTTTATAAGCTTGCCAATCCTGAATTCCAACGTTTCTTTAACTAGACTTACTTCTAAGTTTATTTTTATCATCCCAGGTTTAAACTTAAAGCTGGTGGAGTTTTTAAATCTTCTAACATCCATTACCGCCATCGAAATGGCTCTGATACCATCTTGTCCCAGATGAATTTTGAACATGAACATTATGATTATAACCTTGTTGTTAGAACACGTATTGGCCGAGGCCGTGTTGTGTAATAACGTATTGGTTAACATCATATTGTTTATGATAGAGTTATTATGAATTATTCTGTTATTGGAAGTCATTTGTTTAGGAAAACACAGATGAAAACACATTTGAATAGGAAAATACAGATTAAAACTTATATGGAATATGAAGATAAATTGCAGTATGAAGATATGAAATTATGAAAACTCACTTTGGATTAAAACTTGAAAAGGTAGCAGAGGGAAGGAGGGAGAAGAGCAATGAGTCTGAGATCAGAACTCGGTGTGCTTTTCTACATTCCAGACCTCTTATTTATAGCCAACAACCCTGGCTACATAGGAGTACAGTATTTTACAAATAAGTAAGCAGTGACGAAAATCACACTAATTTACATAGTACTATTACAAAAAGTTACTATTCACTATTCACTGTTCACACAATTTTTACATAACTATAAAAGAAGGTAGCCGTCATTTCTGACTTTGAAGACAATTTCACACTAGGCTGCCATGATGATGTGGAGCCTATTGATTTTATTTCTGCATCTTTTGATATATTGACAATGTCTCCATTCTTCATCGTCGTAGTAGTAATCCATATGCCTACTTCTTCGAAATCTGACGTCATACATGACTTGGAGACTTTCTTCTTCATCTTTGATAGCTTGTTCTAATCTTCTTATTCTATCACCAATGCGAAAGAACCAAGAAGGAGGCATCCTGGTAATGCGAACAGAATTAGGCCGCGGTGATAATATTAATGATTTTGAGCGTTCTCTTCATCCGTTTGATTCTATTGATTCTATGGAAGATGTCATCAATGGTTTCTCTAAGAAATGGAAAATCCACTTCTTCAGGAGGGGCTTTGAGAACAATCTTTGCTATTTCTGAGAGGGAGGTAACCATTTCGGTATCAATTTTGATATTATCAACGAGAAACCTAGAATAGGCTTCAGTATTCTTCCTTCTAAAGAAACCTGTCATCAGAAATCAAAGGGGTCTTGATCCCCAATAGGATCAGAAGAGACCGATTCTTCAGACTTGGATTTTGAAGAGACAGACTTTTGAGCCAAAAATTCAAAGAAATCTCTTTTGAGATGTTCTGGGAGGTTATCCATGAAACTTCCAGGTTTTGATTCTGTGTTGCTAAATTTTTCTGGTTTTTCTGCTTTATCTTTTCCTTTCTGTTCTCTTTGGAAAACCACCTTTTCACCAGTGGTAAAGAATTGTTTGACAGCCAGTTCAGCTCCAATATGATTTTGAAACCTAGCCCACCATTTGATTCTGAAGACTCTTGTTAAAGAGTAAGGAGAAGGGTCCGGATAGATTTTCTCAAAGTAGAAATCCCAGGAAAAGATCCAAGGTACTTTGAACTCAGCATGGAACATGATAAATTTTTGAAAATTTTTGAAGGTAGAGTATTCCGCAAAGGCGTGGAAACCCTTTTGAACTTCAAGAGGAAGAATCTGGATAGAAGATCCCATTTTCCTCCACCAATCAGAAAACCAAATTGGAAATTGTTTTTCACAGTTATGGTGAAAGGCCATGAACCAGGAGTGGTTATAATATCTTAATAAGAAAGCTCTGAACCAAGCATTCTTATAGTCGATATAATTATACCCCTGAGCTGGGTGATTGAAAGTTTTGAATTCACTAAGGCCACCAAAGGTGGTCGTGGTATGGACTTTTTTGATAATGCATTTTGAATACTCAATTTCTTTGGATCTATTGTAGTTATGAGTTATCTCAACTGAATCAGAATCAACAAGAATAAACTCATAATACTTTTGGTCTTTTAGGCAATCATCTGATTCCCAGAGTTGGGAAGAGTTTGGAAAACGGTTTCTTATGAAATTAGTTTGAGAGAGTTTGGCTGGAAAATCAGTGAAAGGGGTCATCCCACAATCTTCATGCCACTCTTTTGGAAAATATTTGAACTCTTCAGGAGCATTAGGGATTTGAATATTGGTGGACTTTGGAATATTTGAGGTAAGGACAGTATTATAAGGGATTTCGGGAGTATTTTGAAGTGGGGAAAATCTGTTTGAAATAATTTGATTTGAAAGGTGTCTTTGATTGGGTTTTTGAGGAGTGAGGGGAGCCGAGGATGAAACCAAGGCCTTTGAGGTTTTATTTGAGGGGAAGATTTCATAATCTTTGACACTTTGTTTCTTGGACATCCTAGAGTCCGTCATTGCGACCTTGTAAAAACTCTCTGGTTAGAAAATCAGGTAGAGAATTATTTTCTCCTTTTATGAACTCAATTTCAAAATCAAAGACAGATAAAATGGCTTGCCATCTGGCAAAGATTTGTTTTGAGACAATATTTTGAACATCTTTTGTAAGGACTTCTTTTGCAGATTTGCAATCAATTCTGATTAAAAACCTTTTGTTATAAAGGTCATCTTGAAATTTTTGAATGCATAAAACTATGGATAAAATTTCTTTTTTAATAACAGAATAATTCATTTGCGCATTATTCCAGATACCAGAATGGTATCTTACCAGTTGTTCTTTTGAATCCAATTTTTGTTTTAATATCCCCCCATAGCCTATGTTCGAAGCATCCGTTTCAATAATCATGAAGGCTTTTGGATTAGGAATACCTAAGCAAGGTAGAGTTTTGACCTGTTGTTTTATGGTTTTAACCACATTGGTATGTTCTTCTCTCCAATTTGAAGGATTTTTCCTAAGTCTTTGATAGAGAGGTTTACAAGTCTCCCTAAGGTTAGGAAAGAAATCTGAGATGTAATTTAGACATCCTAAAAATCTTTGTAATTGATTCTTATCTTTTATCTCATCAGGGAATTTGTCTGTGAAGGATATGGATCTACTGATGGGTCTGAAAGCTCCCTTTTCAATCTCATGCCCTAAGAATCTTATATTAGTTTGGAAAAGTTTCATTTTTGGAGTAGAAATAACTAATCCATTTCTCTCAATGGTTCTTAAGAAAATTCCTAAATGTTTTATATGTTGATCAAGATCTTGGGAAAAGATCAGAACATCATCTATGTAGACAATGCTAAATTGACTGTGAGGATTTAAGATATCATTCATAATTTTTTGAAATTCCGAAGGAGCATTTTTGAGACCGAAAGGCATTACATTCCATTCATAATGTCCAAAGGGAACTGTGAAGGCTGTTTTATATCTATCATTCTCAGCAATTTGAATTTGCCAAAATCCAGATTTAAGATCGAATTTGGAAAATATTTTTGCATTATAAAGCCTGTTTATCAGATCTCTTTTATTAGGAATTGGATGCCTAATCCATTGTAAAACATTATTGAGGGGTTTATAATTAATAACAAGTCTGGGAGTTCCCCTTTCTAATTCTGCCTGTTTCATGACATAGAAAGCAGAACAGCTCCAGGGAGAATTTGAGGGTCTAATAAGTTTCTTATCAAGTAAGTCTTTAACTTCTTTTTTACAAACTTCAAGAAGTTCCTGATTCATTTGAATGGGTCTTGACTTCGTAGGGATTTTACTTTCGTGGAAATCTTCTTCATAAGGTAAATTAATCACATGATGCTTTCTTTCCCAGAAAGCATTGGGGACTTCATTACAAACCCTTTTGATAAAACTACTTTCTATTTCTTTGATTTTTGAAACAAACCTAGGATTTTTGAGTTGCTCTTCAATTTTTTGGAAAGGAATTTCTTCTTTAAGATAACTTATTTGTTTTTGTTTTTGGGTTATCTTATTGATTTGTTTAAAGATAGAACTTCTTTGAAGGTTAAGGATTTCTTGTTTCAAAATGGGGGAGATGAAATTAAATTTTAATTTTCTTCCTTGGATATTGGTAGTAATGCCACTATCATCAACACTAAAAGGATAGATTTGAGTTAGGAAAGGTGTTCCCAGAATCATATTGTAGGTGATATCTTCAACAATTGTAAAAATATTTCTAAAACAGAAGCTTGTGTCCTCCTTGTTAATGGTTTTACAGGCCAACTTAAAAATTGGTGGGATAATGCGTTAAGCCTAGAAAGCAAGGAAGAAATTCTTAATCATATTGTTAATACCGAAGATCAAGATGGTGAAATACATGAAGCAAGCGATGCTTGTGATTTCCTTATTATTACCATCTCCATGTATTTTGTCGGAAACCCTAGGGAAGAATATAATAGCTCCTCTATGGTTTTAAATAATCTAAGATGCCCTTCCTTATCCGATTACAGATGGTATAAAGATGTCTTCATAACTCATGTCCTCAAAAGAAATGATTGTAATCAAGCCTTTTGGAAAGAAAGATTCATAGCAGGATTACCCAAACTGTTTAGTGAAAGAATAATACAAAAACTTAAAAATAAGAATATTTCCTCAAAGAATTTGTTCTATCAAATTTGACAGTTATAGTGCCATTTGGTTCCTCAATGATCTGAGATGGTTTTTGTTTTTTCTAAGTTTCTAGGAGCCTGAGGTTCTATTTTAGTAAACTGACTTGGGATAGTAATTTCATCCCATTTTAGTCTTTTAGGAGTATAGGTTGAGGACTGCTCAGCATCAACCTGCAGAAGGATAGTTTCTCCTTTTGAAAAGGGATTCTTACTGAATTTAGGATTCAGATTAGACGTCATTACTCTAAGATAGACTCTAAACATGACAACAAAGTTTTTACATACATGAAACTCATCCCCTTGAATTTGTACATCAAGGATGAGAGATTCAAGGATCATGGGATCTGTGAGATCGACAGAGAAATTTGGACAGCAGTTAAAACACTGCACAAAATACACAAATTATACACAAATTATACCACAAGATCAAAAGCTGTCATGCCACAATTCCCAAGAGAATTCACAAAAGAACAAAAGTTGCCTCCAAGGGGACCACCACTTTTGTGGTAACTTTTGATTTTGAATTTTGAGGCATTGGTTTTGTCCGCTAAGCAGCAAGTATTATATGGATAATTCTAATTCTCCTTTTACATCCTTCAATAATTTGCTCTCTTTACCAATCTTCATCATTATCCCAACAACAAAAAGATTTGCTTCTGCTCCGTCTAATTTTATGGAAAGCTCTGATCCTTCTTCTTTGCTCTCTGATTTCTGCTTCTAATCTTTTTATTTCTATACCATAATCATTATTATATAAGTCGTGTCTTCTCGGCATATCTATGCAGCAAGTATTATGTGGATAATCTTGATTCTTCTGTTTTGCTCTTTGATCGCTGTTTCCCTGAAAATTTAAAATTCATAAGGGTCTTGATCCCTTATAGGGTCTGAGGAGACAGATTCTTCAGATTTTGATCTTGAAGAGACAGACTTTTGCGCCAGATATTCAAAGAATTCTTTCTTGATATTATCTGGAAGATGATCCATATAACTTTCAATTTTCGGTTCTGGACTGCTGGCCTTCTTGGCTGTTCCTGTTTTTTCTTTTCCTTTATCATTTTTTGATAAACCACTTTTTCACCAGTGTTTAAAAAATGCATAACGGCCAGTTCAGTTCCAATATGATTTTGGAACCTCGACCACCATTTGACTTTATAGACCCTTGTCAAAGAATAAGGGGTAGGGTCTGGATAAATTTTTTCAAAATTGAAATCCCATGCAAAAATCCAAGGAATCTTGAATTCAGCGTGGAAGATGATGAACTTTTGATAATTTTTTAGAGTTGAAAACTCTGCAAAGACCTTAAAACCTTCTTGAATTTGAAGAGGAAGAATTTGGATAGAAGACCCCATTTTTCTCCACCAATCAACAAACCAGACAGGAGGTTGTTTATCACAGTTGTGGTGGAAAGTTATGAACCAAGAGTGGTTGAAGGGTCTAACTAGAAAAGCTCTAAACCAAGCATTCTTATAATCAATGTAATTATACCCCTGAGCTGGGTGGTTGACTGGGAATATTTTGAATTCATTTTGACCACCAAAAGTGGTGAGAGTATGTACTCTTTTGATAACACATTTTGAGTATTCAATTTCTTTAGATCTATCGTAATTATGAGTTATTTCTACTGAATCAGAATCCACTAGAATAAACTCATAATACTTTTGATCTTTCAAACGATCGTCGGATTCCCAAAATTGGGAAGGATTTGGAAAATGATTTCTGATAAAATCTTTTTGAGAATGAGTCGCTGGATATTCAGAAAAAGAAGTCATCTCACAATCATCATGCCAATCTTTGGCAGTATATTTGTATACCTCAGGAGTGTTTGGGATTTGGATATTAGTGGGTTTTGGCAGGTTTGAAGCAAGAACCGTTTTATAAGGAATTTCTGGTATATTTTGGATTGGAGAGAATCTGTTTGGGATAATTTGATTGGATTTTTGAGGAGTGACAGGAGTTGTGGGTGAAACAAGGGCTTTTGAGGTAAGTTTTGAAGAGAAGACTTCATAGTCTTTAGCACTTTGTATTTTCTTCCTTGTAGAGTCCATTACTGTTCCCTTGTAAAAATTCTCTAGTTAGAAAATCGGGTAGAGAATTGTTTTCTCCTTTTATAAATTCAATTTCAAAATCAAAAACAGAAAGAATAGCTTGCCATCTGGCAAATATTTGTTTTGAAACAATATTTTGAACATCTTTCGTAAGAACTTCTTTTGCTGATTTGAAATCTATTCTGAGTAAGAACTTTTTATTGTAAAGGTCATCTTGAAATTTTGAAATGCATAAAACTATGGATAAAATTTCTTTTTTGATAACGGAATAATTTATCTGTGTATTATTCCAGATTCCCGAGTGGTATCTAACTAATTGTTCTTTTGAATTAATTTTTTGTTTTAAAATTCCTCCATAACCTAGATTTGAGGCATCTGTTTCTATGATCATAAAGGCTTTTGGATTGGGGATGCCTAAGCACGGAAGAGTTTTTACTTCTTGTTTTATGGTTTTGATAATATTAGTGTGTTCTTCTGTCCAATTAGGGGGGTCTTTCCTAAGCCTTTGGTAAAGAGGTTTACAGGTCTCCCTAAGATTAGGGAAAAAGTCTGAAATGTAATTCATGCATCCTAAGAATCTCTGTAATTGATTTTTATCTTTGATTTCATCAGGGAATTTATCTGTAAAGGAAATCGACCTACTAATAGGTTTGAAAGTTCCTTTGCTAATTTCATGTCCTAAAAATCTAACATTAGTTCGGAATAATTTTAATTTGGGGGTGGATATAGCTAATCCATTTTTTTCTATGGTTTTTAAGAGAGTGTCCAAATGTTTGATATGTTGATCAATATCTTGGGAGAAGATTAAAATATCATCGATATAGACAATACTAAAATGACTAAGAGGATTCATGATATCATTCATGATTTTTTGAAATTCTGAAGGGGCATTTTTTAGGCCAAAAGGCATGACATTCCATTCATAATGTCCGAAAGGAACTGTGAAGGCTGTTTTATATCTATCTTTTTCAGAGATTTGGATTTGCCAAAATCCAGACTTAAGGTCAAATTTGGAAAAAATCTTAGCATTAAAGAGTCTTCCTATTAAATCCCTTTTGTTGGGGATAGGGTACATAATCCACTGTAGAACTTTATTAAGAGGTTTGTAATTTATGACTAGCCTAGGTGTTCCTCTTTCAAGCTCTGCTTGTTTAATTACATAGAAGGCAGAGCAACTCCAAGGAGATTTTGAAGGTCTTATAAGTTTTTTATCTAATAATTCTTTAATCTCCTTTTTACAAATTTCTAAGAGTTCTTGGTTCATTTGGATAGGTCTTGATTTTGTCGGGATATTATCTTCATTGAAACCCTTTTCATAAGGTAGTTCAATGACATGGTGCTTTCTATCCCATAAGGCATTAGGTATTTCATTACAAACTCGTTTGACAAAGTTATTTTCGATTTCTTTAATCTTTGATATGATCTTAGGAGTTCTAAGTTGGTCTTCAATTCTTTGAAAAGGTAATTCTTCTTTTAGAAAATTAATTTGTTTTCATTTTTGGGTAATATTATTAATTTGTCTAAATATAGAGTTATTCTGAAGATTAAGAATTTCTTGCTTTTTAATGGGAGAGATGAATTTAAAATTTATTTCTCTTCCCTGAACTTTGGTGGTAATACCACTATCACTGACATAGAAAGGATAAATTTGAGTTAGGAAAGGCGTTCCAAGAATCATATTATATGTGATATCTTCAACAATAGTAAAGATATTCTTGAAACAGTAGCCATCTCTTAAGCAATTTCTCTATCTATTCATCGATGACGGTTTCGATCTCAGGTCCCTGCTTCTTCACGGCGCGGAATCCGATGCCTTATCATATCGACGTTGTATGCCGGAAATGGATCCACATGCCAGGCTTATTACAAATATGAGCTTTAGAGAGTTTGTATTTAATTTTTAGTAGGTTATTGTTAGCAGTATAAAGTTTTTCTTTGGACTTGTCACAATACTTAGTAGGGACTATTCCTTCTCTGATAATATTATGGTCAGCTCCTGAATCAACTAGGGCCATAATACTGGTTTTGAAGTCATTAACAGCAAGGGTGATATTAATATGCCATTTTTGATATTCAATTTCTCGGATGACTTTTATAGAATTATTTTCTGGATCAAGATCCTTCCAGTTACCAATTTCTTTATTATTTTCAATAATAGAGAGTCTTGTTTCTATTTCAAAGTCGTTTTCTTTTAATTCATAAAATTCTTTATTGATTTGCTTTTTAAGGCTATTAATTTCACTTTGGAGGTCTTTTGTTGTTATTTGTATAGATATGCTATGATAGGGATATTTGTCCCAAAGTTTATTTAGACTAAATTGTTCACTGATGTTTATCTTTTTGGAAGTAGAGGGTTCTTCAAGAAGTAAATCTTTTAATTTATTAAGGTAATTATCTCTTATATCGGTATCTGGGATTTCTTGGATAAGGTCAAAGATGACTTCTTTCTTTTCTTTAGAGATGACTTGGATACAATTTTTGCAAATATCTTTTTCATGTTCAAAACTACTATGATAATCACTTTCGTCAGAGGTATTTAGCATCTCTTCCATTTCTTGATTGGATTCACTTTCTGAGTTAGAAGAGTTATCCTTTTCTCTTAAAAGATTATTGATTTGTTTGCTTATTAGTCTAATGTTCTTCTTCTTTTTCTTCCAACATTGTTCTTCAGTGTATCCTAATTTTTTACAATACCAACATTTTATATCACTTTTCCCCTTATCATTGGTAGGTTTATAAGTTCTTTTAGGTTTTGTTCTCCTAAATTTATTTTTGTAAGGTTTATATTCAGACTTTTGTGATTCTTTTTTAAACTTTCTATTCTTCCTTTTAATTCTAGAAGAAGGGGCTTCAATCTTTTCAATCCCAAACATCTCGCAGAAGCATCCTAATTCACTCTTCTCTTTTTGTTTATCTTTTCTATATTTGTTTTGTATTTTTATTTCCATACATAGGGCTAAGCCTTCTTTCTTGATGAAAGCAAATAATTGCCCGAACGTAATATTTTCAAAAGGAATATTCTCAGAATCTATATCATCTTTGACTTTCTGTATTATTCTTTCACTAAAAAGTTTGGGTAATCCTGCAATGAACCTTTCTTTCCAGAAAGCTTGATTGCAATCATTCCTTTTGAGAACCTTTGTTATGAAGACATCTTTATACCACCTATAATCAGATAAGGAGGGGCATCTAAGATTAGTCAGGACAATAGAAGAACTATTATATTTCTCTCTTGGGTTTCCTATAAAATACATTGAAATAGTGACTACCAGGAAGACACAAGCATCGCTTGTTTCTTTTATTTCTCCGTCTTGGTCTTCAATACTCACAACATGGTTTAAAATTTGTTCCTTGCTTCCAAGATCTAAGGCATTATCCCACCAATTTTTTAATTGGCCGGTAAAACCATTAACAAGAAGGATACAAGCTTCTTTTTCAGAAATTCCATTGTACCTATAAGCAATTTTTGCCATTCCCATTTCTTGTAAAGTGTTAAGGATTTCATATTCAGATTTTCCATCTATGTTCCATTCTGTTATTGCATTTCCATCATAACTCTTCATTCATATTTCTAATTCAAATAACGGAATAATTAATCTGGGATTGACTCAAAGTGGTATCAGAGCCTGATTCATGATTTTCTCTGATGACATTAGTATTAGAGGTACTTGGCTCACTAAGTTTTTGTAATAGCCGAGACTTAGGTTTCTCGGGAGTTATGAAATAAAATACTAGAACTTTTATTGACAAATGAAAGAGTATTTTTATTTCTTGAAAAAGGGTACAATTACAATTTTCAGAAACCTCAAACTAAATTACAATCTTTGACAATGAAAATAAAAGTCGAGCTACACTACTACATTTAGAAATCCCTAAGGGCTACTTTGGCCTTCGTCATCGGGCCGTCTCGGCCCCAGATTTTTCAAACGAGCCGGGAGGGCGAGACCACGAGGGAAGACAGCCTCGTTGGCCAGTCGCAACTCCTGCCAAAGCACACGAAAGAGAACTAGTTGCATGAATAGAGACTGTTGGTGGATTGTGATAGCTCGGCACCAAGCTCAGCAGTTCGCCACCAAGCTCGGCAGTTCGGCAGGGAGCTCAGCAGTTCGGTACCAAGCTCGGCAGTTCGGCACCAAGCTCGGCAACTCCGTGATCTGGAGAGAAAGATCAAAACATGAAGAAGAGCTCGGCTGTTATGACAACTCGTTTCAACAGCCGTTAGATCTCCTCAATTGTTTACAGAGACAACAAGAGAAATGTATTAAGAAAGGGAAGGGGAAACAATACCTTTCAGAAAGGTGAGTGAGTGTTGGACCGAAAGAGGCAAACTCCAGCCAGCAGGCTCCCCTCCAGCTAATACTCTGCAAAGCTGCGGGTAACAGCCCTTGCTTCCCCTACCCAAACCGGTTATAGTCCGGAAATCAGCCCCCCACAATGCCACCTCTAGTGTGCACCTGCAAAAGAAGACAAAATTCATGAATGAATCAGAGTACAAGGCAGCACAAAACACCAAAATCAGTTAAAGGATGCTGCAAGGTCAGCCAACACTCAGCCTCTGCAGCTTTCAGTTACAAGATATGTGTTTTTATACACATTCTAAGCCCCTCGGTTACTATACCACACCACAACACCTTCCACTTAGTAGCAAAGTAACAAGCTAAAGAGAGGGAGGGAGAACCGAGAGAAAGCGGAAGGAATCGAGCAAGAGTAAGAGCAGCCTCACTCAGCAATCACAAGAGGTAAATCCTCCAAACCATACTAGCATCATGTAGTACACAGTAGATAGCCAAGAATGAGAACTTAGGAACACATGAGCTCAAGAACATAGGAGTATGCCTTAGAACCCCACATCAGAACATAATCAGTAACATAGAAACGGCTACCACTGGCTCAACCCCTCCATGAAATCAAATCAATCATAGCAGAATGTAAGAAAATCCCCTAATGCTCAAGTCACAGTATCTTTTTCGCAAGCTTCACTTAACAACACTAGAAAGATTTAAACAAGAAACTTAGCTTTGGAGGGAGAATGGCTCTGGCCGAGGTGCCGTGCTGCCAGAGGCGGAAACGCTAGACGAGAGGCAGCGACCCGACGGCGGGGTGTCAAGAGCGGTGGCGAGCCGAGACAGCAGGCGATCCCGGCGTGCAGTAACGGCAACGGACCCTACCGTGTTCAGCCTAACCCCTGCGAACAGCGACGGCGTAAGCCTCGCGAAGCTGGATGCCTCCCCACTGGCCCTCGACGGTGGCGGCTCGACGAGCTCGCGGGAAGGGGGGACAGCACCGACGAGGGACTGCTGCCTCGACGCGACGGAGGGTGAATCGATGGTGATCCCGCCGAGGAAACGGAGGAGCGCGGAGGGTCGCCACTTCCCTTCACTGGCGAGAACGAGACGGAGCCGATGGATGGGAGCACGGCAAGACTCGCCGTGGTTGGAAGGGACCGACGCGGCGAGGATATTCCCAAATCAGGGAGAGAGTTCGCCCTTGCAGGGATGAGCGAGGGTGAGACAACGCGTCGCGCGTCATCGGACCTCCGCCGGAGCTGGAGCTTCGCGGAGGGAGCGGACGTCGAAGAAACTAGGGCTTTCTCAATTTGGGGTTTTAATTTCGGAGAAAGGAGGAAATGAAGAATGGGGAAAAGCCGATGGAATCGGCTGATTGAGGAAGGGAGTATGTTTTCTTTTGGGCCTCTTTTAGAAAAGAATAAAAGAAAAGAGAAGTGGGCCGAAGGATACTTTCTGGGCCAGATTATTTCTAACTGGGCCTGAGAAATTATTTAGTAGGACCATTATTTTGGGTTGGAGCCATTATCTTAAGATTATTTCCAAGAGTTAATGGAATTAATTCCCTAAGCCACGGAAGAGTAGAAATATTAAACCGTGTAGAATAGCTTTTGATAAAATTTAAAGCGGGCTTTAATAGTCACAAAAAGTATTTTTAAAAATACTTAAGGATAATCCGGGAATATATATTATACCCAAACAGATCAGTCGGTTTCGGAACAAATTAAATCGCCGATTTAATTAAAGATTTTAGATCTCTAATATTTAGAAAGAAAGAGATAAAATAAAAGATCACGCTTAGGCATGCATTCATGCAAGATCAATGATTACTTAAAGCCTAATTTAAGTATATTATTTTTGAAAAGGGACGTCGTCGCTCGACGAGTAAATCTCAAGTCAGACAGTGCCCGTTTGAAAGAGTTAAGCAAACGAGGTGGGCTTTTCTATCCTACATTATGTGTGGGCTTTCTTTTTCAGAATTTATGTGAAAAGCATGATTATTTGAATGAGTTGTCATGCCATGTTTTATTTTGTGGTTGCCTATCTGGTAAATCGAATTCGGGTCCCAGTAGGTCAGTAAATCCTACTCGGACTAGTGTACACGTAGGGACCGTGAGCTAGCGCCAGGTTGGCCGGTCCGTGGGTCGTGAGCTAGCGCCAGGTTGGCCGACCCAGTGATCGTGGAATGTGGCCACATTCCCGATTCACGCAGCTGATATGGCATATCATGAGAAGTTTAAATGACTGCAGTCTATTTTCAGAAAGAAATAACAGATTTTAGTGACCGGGTTAGATTTTCAGTAAAACCCCGCGTTCACTCAGCTTGGCTGACAACTAAAAGAAAACAGTTTTCGGCATAAGCCCACTGAGTGCATCAAGTACTCAGCCCTGCATATTGTTTTTCCTTAATGTGCAGGTTGATCGTTGTCGAAGCCGAGGAGGTGTTGGGACAGAAGACCAAATAAGTAGGAAGGTAGTGGGTGTAGTATGTCTTCATACATATTACATCTGTCTTGGTACTCTTCCGTTGCGCAAGTTCAGAACATTCATTTAACAAAGACAATTTCTCATAACTACTCTGATTCAGCATGATTTGTACCCTCAACACACTTCAGACAATGTTTCTTTTGATTTAAGCATCTTATGATGAGTTGAGACAGTTTCAGTATGTTTTAGTCGCGGTAAAGCTACACTTTCTTTGACTAGGGAGATGTGGTCGTGACAGAGTGGTATCAGAGCCATTTTCTTTCGCTCTGACCCAAGAACCTTCTTTCTAAGCCTCAGTCCAGAAAAGATAGTACTAGGCTTGAAGATGAACAGAATGTTAAGTACAAGATCCCAACACCTCAGCTCGACACGATCAACTGCACCAGAAACAGGGGTCGACGCCCGCTCGTCCAGAAAAGAGAATTTTAAAAAAGAAAATATTTTTCCATTTTGCGAAGGAAAATGAAATTTTCTAAGTTTTCAGAAAAAGAAAGAAAAAAAAAAATTTCATAGCCCTAAATGGGAACGAAAATGTTTATTTGAAAAGTTTGCAAGACGCAACGTGCTAGCCGATACTTTGCATGAGATATGCTTAATGTATCTGTGATTTATGTTTAAAGAGCTTGACATGAATGTATAGATGTCATGGGGACTATGTATGTGAACCTAGAGTGCTTTAGAAAAGTACCTTAGGTGAGACTTTCAGGATCAAGTACTAGCAGAATAAGAACTTGTTACCGCCTTCCAGGGCGACGAGACCAACTAAAACCCATCAGTTTGGGCAAGCTTCAAATTCCAAGGAATTATGAGAAAGAAAAGACGAGCCAAAAAGTACTATTGTACTACTTATAGACAGCAATTAAAGGAAGTCCATTCTTTTAAGCACACAGATAGTATACATATATATATGTATACTAGACGATGAACCAAGAAGTTCCCAATGTCTTTACAAAGACCAAGTTATAACGAAAATAGTTTACCTTCCAGCTTGTTCGGGAGATGCATCCCTACACGGAAAGAGATCGTACCCGCGATCTAGTAAAGTGATCTAATGTGGCGTAACAAGCCCAAGTGGCTACGTGATCCAGAAGCGATACTTATAGCGTGCTACGAAGCACGATGGAGAATGTGATGTTTTACCAGAATCGGCGTTCTAAGTTATCAAGAACGATATGAAAGTATGACCTCCAGCTGCAGTTATCAGTTTAATAGCACGAGAAACCCCATCTTGAAATGTATGGTTTCCTAGAACGCGTTTATCATGTCAGAACTCCACAAGAACAAACAAAGAAGTGTCACATAACTAGAACCGATGAATATAATCAATAGTACTTACTTGGGTCCCAGTGAAATTCTTTCTAAGAGTCCTCCCAGAGCACGGTACCCCCGTCTATTCAGACTTTAGTTTGACTCACAAGTAACATGCCAGTATTCATTTCTCTATGCGAGGTTTGACTCACTTCCAGCTTATGGACTGCAGTCCTTTTTGACTCATCGTACATAAAGAGTAAAGTTTTGACTGTTTAAGCTCCAGTCGTAAACCCTAAATTCTACAGTTGTTCATATCCATGATCTTCGGAATGAGCGTATTCCTCAGACATTCTTTGAACCTCCGGGACAACGATGTCCTGTCGGCTATTAAGACCTTTGATTGACTCACGTTCTGCAAGTAGTACGCCACTTTCATTCTCTTCAGGAAAGCGGCGACTCAGTTTCAGTTCCCAAATTTTGGATACCTTTATGTTTCAAGCATCGTTATTTGTTGTTGTCTCCTTTGAGCCACAATATTGGAGATTTATATCTCGATTTCTTGGACCTATGCAATGAAATTTCATTCTTACGATGCTTACGTTGTGATCCCCAGAGTGATCAAGACAGTTAAACATTTTCCTCAGGGAATTTCATGTGGTGCTGGAACTTTTTACCTCCCTATTTTGAGATCCTACAAAGGTGAAATTTTTCGACCTCGATCCCAGTACATGTATTATTCCTAGTCTCGGAATTTTTCTGCAGCTCGAAGTTAAGGCAAGCATATTGCACCTTTCCCTAATGAGCTTGCCCTAGCTGATTTTTCTGAATAGTTCATTTCAGTGCGTTGCCTTAATGAACCTATGAAATCATTGATGTGATTTTGTTATTCCATATCAAGATGCCTTTGAAGCATGATCAATGTTTTCTTCATTGCAATCGCCTACGTTTATAAATTTTCGCGATTGATCATCTTAGACGGTGACATGTTGAACCACTATCCTTGATGTTCAGATCCTTTCAGTTTAATTGGACAACTATATTGTCCTATTTTGCAGCTTACTATGGAAATTTACAGTTAATTCATTTCCATCCAGTTTTCATGACCTATCTCATGATTATTTCTATCTCCCACCAGGGGTGAGCCTCAGCTTCTATGAGTTTGCCTGGAACCAGTTGAGCTACGTAGTTCTTTGAATGAACTCAATACTTACCTTCAAGGTCGATTATCGACGAAAATTCATATAAGTTGAACAAGAGATGTTATTCTAGTCCAGTTGGGTATTCAGTAGCCCTTCAAATTTTCAGTCATACTCTCTTGTGTGAACAATAATCCAAGTTAAGACTATTAGATTAATCATCGAGTTATTGATACGAGGCTAGCAGAAAAAGGCATGGTCTCAGTTTCTTTCAGATACGCATAATAAATACGTCCCCATGGAGACACGTGCAGGAAATGATGCACCAACCAGAAGCGTCGCATAACCGACAGCAAAGCGTTAAATACTTCGAATCTACGTACCGCTTGTGACCAGCAGGTGGAAGATCGAATATTTTGTTGTATAGAGAAGCAACTAGCCTTGAGTAGAGAAATATCAAGGAATATTTGTGGATTAAATGATGTCCGAAGACGTAAAAGACCTATATGGTAGTTTGAACGATCAAAATGCTTACTCCGAGTAAGATAAGTAAGCCATAAGAACAAAGACTCAATCATGGGCATGTAATGAAAGCCATGGAGAAAGTACGAGTGTATTCGTAGTTTATGTTTGACGGAACAAATCCCATCAGCAAAAGGGATTCGTCTAAGAGGTGGCCAGGAAAAAGGCTAAAGCTGGAGAGACATTCGGGAAGAGGAACGCGTGGTAGCACCGCTACCCTCACCGTTCCTACTATGAAGGGAGAAATCGAATTTTCCCTTTTAAAAGAAGTTATCACAAGAGAACAGGATTTAGAGCCCTATAATATAGAGCAAGGGCAAACGTTGGCAATAACATGCGACGAATTATTCTACGATATGCCACGTCTCAATTAAACGGCTCAGAAAGGAGCTGTCGATAGAGTTTTGTGTTAATCTAGACACGAGATCTAGATCACTTTGGAAAGTCATGCTAGATTATTTCACCATGAATCGCTCAGTCGAACCAAAAGGGCATGGAGACAGTAGCGTTGGGAGAAAGAAGCCAACACCTCCACATGCACTAAACCCATATTCAAGGATTGACGCGAGTAGAACAAGTCTGTACTAAATCATGACGAAAGAGTCGCAGTAAGCACAAAAGCACCTTGAAAGCGGTAAAAGTAGACTACCTCAACTGAGCGAGAGGTTACGAGATCATTATGGCAGCTCAATGACTACCTTCACGATCGATGCAAGCGTTAGAGAACTCAATACCTGGAGATGAAATCTAAGATTAGAAATAGCTTCATCACCCAGACGAAATGAATTACTAAAGGAATGACTTGAATCAGTCATATTATCTCAGTCACCATATAGAATGGCGCTCAAGAAATAAGAAGAACTTAAGATCCAGTTACAAGAATAAGTAGACCTGGGTTTCATCAGACCCAGTGTATCGTTTTTGGGCGTATCGGTACTCTTCATGAAGAAGAAGGATGGGACTTTGCGAATGTATATCGACTATCGAGAGCTAAATAAGTCAACCCTCAAGAACAAGTACCTCTACCGAGAATTAACGACCTCTTCGACCAGCTGCGAGGAGCCAGCGTATTCTCGAAGATGGGCTTGAGATCGGGTTATCACTAGCTGGGAGTTCGACAAGACGGTATACCTAAGACTGCATTTCGCACCAGATATGACCAGTACGAGTTTACAGTAATGCCTTTTGGGCTTACAAATGCCCCAGCCGTGTTCATGAACCTAATGAACTGTGTGTCCCACCCACAGATGGACAAGTTGTCCTAGTTTTGTAGATGACGTGTCCATTTACTCGAGGAACAAGAAGGAGCCCGAGGATGCATTTGAGGGCCACTTTAGAAACGTTAAGAGGTGAGAAACTCCATGCTAAGTTCAGCAAGTGTGAGTTCTGGCTTAATGAAGTGAATTTCCTTGGACACATAGTGACAGCAGAAGGGATCCGAGTAGACCCCGCTAAAGTTGAAGCCGTGCAACGTTGGCAGTCACCAGCGACGCCCAACGAAATTCGAAGTTTCCTAGGTCTGGCAGGGTACTACCGAAGATTTATCAAAGGATTTTCTAAAATAGCAAGGCCGATGACTCAACAACTCAAGAAAGGAGTTAAAGTCAACTGGACCCCAGAATGTGAAGCAAGTTTCCAATTGCTTAAGGAAAAGTTGACCACAGCGCCAGTGCTAGCCGTACCAGAGGCGGGAGTCGACTATGTGGTGTATACAGATGCATCGAAGGTCAGACTCGGGTGCGTGCTGATGCAGAAGGGTAAGGTGATAGCATTTGCGTCACGCCAGTTGAGGCCGCACGAGTTGAACTACCCGACGCACGACTTGGAATTAGCAGCAGTGGTACACGCCTTGAAGATTTGGAGGCATCACCTATATGGAGTTCGATGTGAGATCTTCACAGATCATAAGAGTCTCAAATACTTTTTCGAGCAGGAGGATCTGAATATGAGACAGCGCAGATGGCTGGGACTAGTCAAAGACTATGACTGTGGTATAAACTACCACCCAGGCAAAGCCAATGTGGTAGCAGATGCCTTGAGCAGAAAGACTGCGCCTCAAGTGGCTGCTTTCCTCACACAAGAGGAAGAGCTTATCCGGGAATTCGCCAAGATGCGACTGGAAATAGTAAGAGCCCCGGAGACAGTGGACAGCAGAATTTCCACCTTGGTCATAGAACCAGATTTAAGAGCCAGAATCGTTGAAGCCCAGAGAGACGATGACGCTCTAGAAAAGATCCGTCTCAGAGTAAGGACGGGAAAAGGGGAATACTACCGCGAAGAGGCGGATAATGCTCTCACTTTCAAAGGGAGACTATGCGTACCCAAAGAGGAGGCACTTAGGAACGAGGTCATGAGTGAAGCTCATGAGACACCCTACACTGCCCATCCTGGGAGTACAAAGATGTATCAGGACTTGAAGAAGCAATTTTGGTGGGATGGCATGAAGAAAAGCATAGCATCGTTTGTAGAAAGATGCCTGGCTTGCCAGCAAGTGAAGGCGTTACATCAACGACCCTATGGAAAGTTACAGCCTCTCGAGATTCCAGAATGGAAATGGGAGCATATAGCAATGGATTTTGTGACAGGATTGCCAAAATCACAGCAAGGAAACACTGCCATCTTGGTGATTATAGATCGACTCACCAAAAGTGCTCACGTCATACCAATTCGTATCACATACGGATCTGACAAGTTGGCACAGATTTATGTGCAAGAGATTGTGCGCCTACATGGTGTACCAGTAACGATCACCTCAGATCGAGATTCAAAATTTACTTCTAGATTTTGGATAAGCCTACAGCGAGAGTTAGGCACTCAGCTGAATTTCAGCACAGCATTCCATCCACAGACAGACGGACGGTCCGAAAGGACGATTCAGACATTAGAGGATATGTTGACAGCCGTAGTGCTCGACCGTGGAGTAAGCTGGGAGCCAGTACTTCCACTTATAGAGTTTTCCTACAACAACAGTTACCAGACAACCATAATTATGGCCCCATATGAAGCACTCTATGGGAAGAAATGTAGATCACCGCTTTACTGGGATGAAGTTGGTGAGAGAGGGATACTCGGACCGGACTCGGTAGAGGAAATGATAGAAATTGTCCGACAAATCCGAGGGAGAATCAAGGAAGCTCAAGATAGACAGAAATCCTATGCAGATGCTCGCAGAACGGATTTACAGTTTAAAGCAGGAGACAAGGTCTTTCTGAAGGTATCCCCATCAAAAGGGATAATCAGATTTGACGTCAAGGGCAAGCTGAAACCGCGTTTTATCGGACCTTACGAGATCCTAGAAACAGTCGGCCCTGTGGCGTACAGATTAGCGCTTCCGCCAAGCTTCGGGAATGTTCATAATGTGTTTCAAGTATCACAGTTGAGGAAGTACGTGTTTGACCCCAAACACATAGTGCACCAAGAAGAGATGGTGTTAGAACCAGATTTGAGCTATGAAGAAAAGCCAGAAGCAATTCTGGACAGAAAAGTTAAAGAACTGCGAAATAAAAATATTGTAACAGTGAAAGTCCTTTGGAAGCATCACGACCGCAAGGAGGCGACGTGGGAGCTCGAGGACCAGATGAAAGAGAAGTACCCACAGCTTTTTGCCTAACCGAGACAAAATTTCGGGACGAAATTTTTGTTAAGGGGGGTAGAATGTAATAGCCGAGACTTAGGTTTCTCGGGAGTTATGAAATAAAATACTAGAACTTTTATTGACAAATGAAAGAGTATTTTTATTTCTTGAAAAAGGGTACAATTACAATTTTCAGAAACCTCAAACTAAATTACAATCTTTGACAATGAAAATAAAAGTCGAGCTACACCACTACATTTAGAAATCCCTAAGGGCTACTTTGGCCTTCGTCATCGGGCCGTCTCGGCCCCAGATTTTTCAAACGAGCCGGGAGGGCGAGACCACGAGGGAAGACAGACTCGTTGGCCAGTCGCAACTCCTGCCAAAGCACACGAAAGAGAACTAGTTGCATGAATAGAGACTGTTGGTGGATTGTGATAGCTCGGCACCAAGCTCAGCAGTTCGTCACCAAGCTCGGCAGTTCGGCAGGGAGCTCAGCAGTTCGGTACCAAGCTCGGCAGTTCGGCACCAAGCTCGGCAACTCCGTGATCTGGAGAGAAAGATCAAAACATGAAGAAGAGCTCGGCTGTTATGACAACTCATTTCAACAGCCGTTAGATCTCCTCAATTGTTTACAGAGACAACAAGAGAAATGTATTAAGAAAGGGAAGGGGAAACAATACCTTTCAGAAAGGTGAGTGAGTGTTGGACCGAAAGAGGCAAACTCCAGCCAGCAGGCTCCCCTCCAGCTAATACTCTGCAAAGCTGCGGGTAACAGCCCTTGCTTCCCCTACCCAAACCGGTTATAGTCCGGAAATCAGCCCCCCACAATGCCACCTCTAGTGTGCACCTGCAAAAGAAGACAAAATTCATGAATGAATCAGAGTACAAGGCAGCACAAAACACCAAAATCAGTTAAAGGATGCTGCAAGGTCAGCCAACACTCAGCCTCTGCAGCTTTCAGTTACAAGATATGTGTTTTTATACACATTCTAAGCCCCTCGGTTACTATACCACACCACAACACCTTCCACTTAGTAGCAAAGTAACAAGCTAAAGAGAGGGAGGGAGAACCGAGAGAAAGCGGAAGGAATCGAGCAAGAGTAAGAGCAGCCTCACTCAGCAATCACAAGAGGTAAATCCTCCAAACCATACTAGCATCATGTAGTACACAGTAGATAGCCAAGAATGAGAACTTAGGAACACATGAGCTCAAGAACATATGAGTATGCCTTAGAACCCCACATCAGAACATAATCAGTAACATAGAAACGGCTACCACTGGCTCAACCCCTCCATGAAATCAAATCAATCATAGCAGAATGTAAGAAAATCCCCTAATGCTCAAGTCACAGTATCTTTTTCGCAAGCTTCACTTAACAACACTAGAAAGATTTAAACAAGAAACTTAGCTTTGGAGGGAGAATGGCTCTGGCCGAGGTGCCGTGCTGCCAGAGGCGGAAACGCTAGACGAGAGGCAGCGACCCGACGGCGGGGTGTCAAGAGCGGTGGCGAGCCGAGACAGCAGGCGATCCCGGTGTGCAGTAACGGCAACGGACCCTACCGTGTTCAGCCTAACCCCTGCGAACAGCGACGGCGTAAGCCTCGCGAAGCTGGATGCCTCCCCACTGGCCCTCGACGGTGGCGGCTCGACGAGCTCGCGGGAAGGGGGGACAGCACCGACGAGGGACTGCTGCCTCGACGCGACGGAGGGTGAATCGATGGTGATCCCGCCGAGGAAACGGAGGAGCGCGGAGGGTCGCCACTTCCCTTCACTGGCGAGAACGAGACGGAGCCGATGGATGGGAGCACGGCAAGACTCGCCGTGGTTGGAAGGGACCGACGCGGCGAGGATATTCCCAAATCAGGGAGAGAGTTCGCCCTTGCAGGGATGAGCGAGGGTGAGACAACGCGTCGCGCGTCATCGGACCTCCGCCGGAGCTGGAGCTTCGCGGAGGGAGCGGACGTCGAAGAAACTAGGGCTTTCTCAATTTGGGGTTTTAATTTCGGAGAAAGGAGGAAATGAAGAATGGGGAAAAGCCGATGGAATCGGCTGATTGAGGAAGGGATTATGTTTTCTTTTGGGCCTCTTTTAGAAAAGAATAAAAGAAAAGAGAAGTGGGCCGAAGGATACTTTCTGGGCCAGATTATTTCTAACTGGGCCTGAGAAATTATTTAGTAGGACCATTATTTTGGGTTGGAGCCATTATCTTAAGATTATTTCCAAGAGTTAATGGAATTAATTCCCTAAGCCACGGAAGAGTAGAAATATTAAACCGTGTAGAATAGCTTTTGATAAAATTTAAAGCGGGCTTTAATAGTCACAAAAAGTATTTTTAAAAATACTTAAGGATAATCCGGGAATATATATTATACCCAAACATATCAGTCGGTTTCGGAACAAATTAAATCGCCGATTTAATTAAAGATTTTAGATCTCTAATATTTAGAAAGAAAGAGATAAAATAAAAGATCACGCTTAGGCATGCATTCATGCAAGATCAATGATTACTTAAAGCCTAATTTAAGTATATTATTTTTGAAAAGGGACGTCGTCGCTCGACGAGTAAATCTCAAGTCAGACAGTGCCCGTTTGAAAGAGTTAAGCAAACGAGGTGGGCTTTTCTATCCTACATTATGTGTGGGCTTTCTTTTTCAGAATTTATGTGAAAAGCATGATTATTTGAATGAGTTGTCATGCCATGTTTTATTTTGTGGTTGCCTATCTGGTAAATCGAATTCGGGTCCCAGTAGGTCAGTAAATCCTACTCGGACTAGTGTACACGTAGGGACCGTGAGCTAGCGCCAGGTTGGCCGGTCCGTGGGTCGTGAGCTAGCGCCAGGTTTTATAAGACTTGAATTAACTTCAATGGTAGGTTTTTTGAAACAATCATATACCATCCTTCTGAAGAGAGGTATATTGCTATAAAATCATAAAAAAGAAAGTTCGATTTTATTTTCTTCATTTCATTTATCCATTCATTCTTTATTTTGATTCTAATCTTATTATCTAATTTATTAAACCATCTTTCTTTTTCTTTGTAAAAAGGAGAGCTTAATTCTTTATTCAAATACTCCATATCTGGGGTAAATTCTTCATTAAGAGTTATGACCATAGTACTTCTAGTGGGTGAGTAAGGATCACCTATATTTTCTTCAGACGTGGAATTTGGCTGTGGTATAGGTGTTTTGAACATCCAGTTTCGCTCTGAGGGACTAGGAATATCCGAACAGGATGCTCTACTATTCTCATATCTAAAACTTCTACTATAGTTTGAGAAAGAATTTGTCCTATCAAATTTAACTGTTACAGTACCATCAGGTTCTTCAATTATTTGAGATGGTTCTCTCCTTTCAATATCACTGGGGAATTGAGGTTCTTTTATGATGAACTGACTTGGGATTGTCATTTGATTCCATTTAAGGCGTTTAGGAGTGTATGTCGTGGATTGTTCAGCATCTACTTGTAAGAGAATAGTTTCTCCTTTCACGAAAGGGTTCTTACTAAATTTAGGGTTCAAGTTCGAAGACATAAGCCTAAGGTAGACTCTTAACATGACAGCAAAATTCTTGCAATTATGAAACTCGTTTCCCTGTATCTGAATATCAAGAACAAAGGATTCTAAAATCATGGGGTCTGTCAGATCAACAGAAAAGTTTGGGGAGCAATTGAAGTATATTGGGCGATTACAAATATTAGTTTGGACCATAGCTAAAATTGACGTTTGATATTTCTTCAGTCTTTTGTCTCTTAAAGCTAGGTAAATGGGTGTGTCAACTCCTATATGGACTAAAGGTTTGACAGCAACTTGGGCGAGACCAAAATGGGCGTACCTATGGCCTTTTTCTATATATTTTTTTATAGAATCTTTATTGAGGAGAGGAAAGCTTTCCGATTTGCGCAAGATACTTCTAGTTTCTTCATGAGTCCTTATTGAAAAGGCGGTCCTAAAATCTATAAGTCCTATATTATAAAAATTTTCAACCTTTTCTTTGGGGATACTCCAATCTGAGTAATTAATGGGTGCATGAATCTCATTACTTAAAACAATATTTTTATCATATTTCTTTTCAGTTTTGGGTCTTAACAGGTTTACCAATTTACTGGCCATGGACAAACAGAGGGATAAGGGTTTTTAAAAGGACCTGTTTTAGTAGAAAGAAGTTGGTCGCAGGGGAACACTATACGTGGAACACCTAAATTCAAGGCTTACCAACCGATTTACAAGTTTACCAATCCTGAATTCCAACGCTTCTTTTACTAGGTTCAGATCTAAAATAGTCCTCATCTATTCTGCTTTGAGTTACATGACAAGTAAACATAGAAAACCGGTTAATGTACATTACCGCCATCGAAATGGCTCTGATACCACTTTGAGTCAATCCCAGATTAATTATTCCGTTATTTGAATTAGAAATATGAATGAAGAGATATGATGACAAGTAAATAACTTTGAGTCAATCCCAGATTAATTATTCCGTTATTTGAATTAGAAATATGAATGAAAAGATATGATGACAAGTAAATAACGTATGAAAAATCCACCGAGATCATCTTGCAGCTGGGCAAGTATATCAAAATGGTTTCCACAGTATTGAAATCCAATGGAAAATCCACCAAGATCATCTTGCAGCTGGGCAAGTATATCAAAATGGTCTCCACTTGGATGGTGTATTGATTAAACATGATAAACTAGGCAATATGAAAGATAGTAAATAAGACAAAGTATGAGTTTTGAAAACTAACTTGGCTTAAAACTTCAAGGGTTACAGAGGGAGGAGGAAGAGAGCAATGGTCTGAAAACTCTAAGACCGGTGTGCCTTTTCCTCTTAGATTTACAAGCTATTTATAGGAAAACTTTCCTAACTATTACAACATTATTATATTGTAGAAGATTACACTAAATGCTACGTGCTGATCATCTTGAGAAGTGGTGGTCCCCTTGGAGGCAACTTTTGTTCTTTTGTGAATTCTCTTGGGAATTGTGGCATGACAGCTTTTGATCTTGTGCTAACTTTTGATTTTGAATTTGAGGCATTGGTTTTGTCCGCTAAGCAGCAAGTATTATATGGATAATTCTAATTCTCCTTTTGCATCCTTCAATAATTTGCTCTCTTTGCCAATCTTCATCATTATCCCAACAATAAAAAGATTTACTTTTGCTCCGTCTAATTTTATGGAAAGCTCTGATCCTTCTTCTTTGCTCTCTGATTTCTGCTTCTAATCTTTTTATTTCTATACCATAATCATTATTATATAAGCTGTTTCTTCTCGGCATATCTATGCAGCAAGTATTATGTGGATAATCTTGATTCTTCTGTTTTGCTCTTTGATCGCTGTTTCCCTTAAAATTTAAAATTCATGAGGGTCTTGATCCCTATAGGGTCTGAGGAGAGATTCTTCAGATTTTGATCTTGAAAAGACAGACTTTTGCGCCAGATATTCAAAGAATTCTTTCTTGATATTATCTGGAAGATGATCCATATAACTTTCAATTTTCGATTCTGGACTGCTGGCCTTCTTGGCTGTTCCTGTTTTTTCTTTTCCTTTATCATTTTTTTGATAAACCACTTTTTCACCAGTGTTTAAAAAATGCCTAACGGCCAGTTCAGTTCCAATATGATTTTGGAACCTCGACCACCATTTGACTTTATAGACCCTTGTCAAAGAATAAGGGGTAGGGTCTGGATAAATTTTTTCAAAATTGAAATCCCATGCAAAAATCCAAGGAATCTTGAATTCAGCGTGGAAGATGATGAACTTTTGATAATTTTTTAGAGTTGAAAACTCTGCAAAGACCTTAAAACCTTCTTGAATTTGAAGAGGAAGAATTTGGATAGAAGACCCCATTTTTCTCCACCAATCAACAAACCAGACAGGAGGTTGTTTATCACAGTTGTGGTGGAAAGTTATGAACCAAGAGTGGTTGAAGGGTCTAACTAGAAAAGCTTTAAACCAAGCATTCTTATAATCAATGTAATTATACCCCTGAGCTGGGTGGTTGACTGGGAATATTTTGAATTCATTTTGACCACCAAAAGTGGTGAGAGTATGTACTCTTTTGATAACACATTTTGAGTATTCAATTTCTTTAGATCTATCGTAATTATGAGTTATTTCTACTGAATCAGAATCCACTAGAATAAACTCATAATACTTTTGATCTTTCAAACGATCGTCGGATTCCCAAAATTGGGAAGGATTTGGAAAATGATTTCTGATAAAATCTTTTTGAGAATGAGTCGCTGGATATTCAGAAAAAGAAGTCATCTCACAATCATCATGCCAATCTTTGGCAGTATATTTGTATACCTCAAGAGTGTTTGGGATTTAGATATTAGTGGGTTTTGGCAGGTTTGAAGCAAGAACCGTTTTATAAGGAATTTCTGGTATATTTTGGATTGGAGAGAATCTGTTTGGGATAATTTGATTGGATTTTTGAGGAGTGACAGGAGTTGTGGGTGAAACAAGGGCTTTTGAGGTAAGTTTTGAAGAGAAGACTTCATAGTCTTTAGCACTTTGTATTTTCTTCCTTGTAGAGTCCATTACTGTTCCCTTGTAAAAATTCTCTAGTTAGAAAATCAGGTAGAGAATTGTTTTCTCCTTTTATAAATTCAATTTCAAAATCAAAAACAGAAAGAATAGCTTGCCATCTGGCAAATATTTGTTTTGAAACAATATTTTGAACATCTTTCGTAAGAACTTCTTTTGCTGATTTGCAATCTATTCTGAGTAAGAACTTTTTATTGTAAAGGTCATCTTGAAATTTTGAAATGCATAAAACTATGGATAAACTTTCTTTTTTGATAACGGAATAATTTATCTGTGTATTATTCCAGATTCCCGAGTGGTATCTAACTAATTGTTCTTTTGAATTAATTTTTTGTTTTAAAATTCCTCCATAACCTAGATTTGAGGCATCTGTTTCTATGATCATAAAGGCTTTTGGATTGGGGATGCCTAAGCACGGAAGAGTTTTTACTTCTTGTTTTATGGTTTTGATAATATTAGTGTGTTCTTCTGTCCAATTAGGGGGTCTTTCCTAAGCCTTTGGTAAAGAGGTTTACAGGTCTCCCTAAGATTAGGGAAAAAGTCTGAAATGTAATTCATGCATCCTAAGAATCTCTGTAATTGATTTTTATCTTTGATTTCATCAGGGAATTTATCTGTAAAGGAAATCGACCTACTAATAGGTTTGAAAGTTCCTTTGCTAATTTCATGTCCTAAAAATCTAACATTAGTTTGGAATAATTTTAATTTGGGGGTGGATATAGCTAATCCATTTTTTTCTATGGTTTTTAAGAGAGTGTCCAAATGTTTGATATGTTGATCAATATCTTGGGAGAAGATTAAAATATCATCGATATAGACAATACTAAAATGACTAAGAGGATTCATGATATCATTCATGATTTTTTGAAATTCTGAAGGGGCATTTTTTAGGCCAAAAGGCATGACATTCCATTCATAATGTCCGAAAGGAACTGTGAAGGCTGTTTTATATCTATCTTTTTCAGAGATTTGGATTTGCCAAAATCCAGACTTAAGGTCAAATTTGGAAAAAATCTTAGCATTAAAGAGTCTTCCTATTAAATCCCTTTTGTTGGGGATAGGGTACCTAATCCACTGTAGAACTTTATTAAGAGGTTTGTAATTTATGACTAGCCTAGGTGTTCCTCTTTCGAGCTCTGCTTGTTTAATTGCATAGAAGGCAGAGCAACTCCAAGGAGATTTTGAAGGTCTTATAAGTTTTTTATCTAATAATTCTTTAATCTCCTTTTTACAAATTTCTAAGAGTTCTTGGTTCATTTGGATAGGTCTTGATTTTGTCGGGATATTATCTTCATTGAAACCCTTTTCATAAGGTAGTTCAATGACATGGTGCTTTCTATCCCATAAGGCATTAGGTATTTCATTACAAACTCGTTTGACAAAGTTATTTTCGATTTCATTAATCTTTGATATGATCTTAGGAGTTCTAAGTTGGTCTTCAATTCTTTGAAAAGGTAATTCTTCTTTTAGAAAATTAATTTGTTTTCATTTTTGGGTAATATTATTAATTTGTCTAAATATAGAGTTATTCTGAAGATTAAGAATTTCTTGCTTTTTAATGGGAGAGATGAATTTAAAATTTATTTCTCTTCCCTGAACTTTGGTGGTAATACCACTATCACTGACATAGAAAGGATAAATTTGAGTTAGGAAAGGCGTTCCAAGAATCATATTATATGTGATATCTTCAACAATAGTAAAGATATTCTTGAAACAGTAGCCATCTCTTAAGCAATTTCTCTATCTATTCATCGATGACGGGTTCGATCTCAGGTCCCTGCTTCTTCACGGCGCGGAATCCGATGCCTTATCATATCGACGTTGTATGCCGGAAATGGATCCACATGCCAGGCTTATTACAAATATGAGCTTTAGAGAGTTTGTATTTAATTTTTAGTAGGTTATTGTTAGCAGTATAAAGTTTTTCTTTGGACTTGTCACAATACTTAGTAGGGACTATTCCTTCTCTGATAATATTATGGTCAGCTCCTGAATCAACTAGGGCCATAATACTGGTTTTGAAGTCATTAACAACAAGGGTGATATTAATATGCCATTTTTGATATTCAATTTCTCGGATGACTTTTATAGAATTATTTTCTGGATCAAGATCCTTCCAGTTACCAATTTCTTTATTATTTTCAATAATAGAGAGTCTTGTTTCTATTTCAAAGTCCTTTTCTTTTAATTCATAAAATTCTTTATTGATTTGTTTTTTAAGGCTATTAATTTCACTTTGGAGGTATTTTGTTGTTATTTGTTTAGATATGCTATGATAGGGATATTTGTCCCAAAGTTTATTTAGACTAAATTGTTCACTGATGTTTATCTTTTTGGAAGTAGAGGGTTCTTCAAGAAGTAAATCTTTTAATTTATTAAGGTAATTATCTCTTATATCGGTATCTGGGATTTCTTGGATAAGGTCAAAGATGACTTCTTTCTTTTCTTTAGAGATGACTTGGATACAATTTTTGCAAATATCTTTTTCATGTTCAAAACTACTATGATAATCACTTTCGTCAGAGGTATTTAGCATCTCTTCCATTTCTTGATTGGATTCACTTTCTGAGTTAGAAGAGTTATCCTTTTCTCTTAAAAGATTATTGATTTGTTTGCTTATTAGTCTAATGTTCTTCTTCTTTTTCTTCCAACATTGTTCTTCAGTGTATCCTAATTTTTTACAATACCAACATTTTATATCACTTTTCCCCTTATCATTGGTCGGTTTATAAGTTCTTTTAGGTTTTGTTCTCCTAAATTTATTTTTGTAAGGTTTATGTTCAGACTTTTGTGATTCTTTTTTAAACTTTCTATTCTTCCTTTTAATTCTAGAAGAAGGGGCTTCAATCTTTTCAATCCCAAACATCTCGCAGAAGCATCCTAATTCACTCTTCTCTTTTTGTTTATCTTTTCTATATTTGTTTTGTATTTTTATTTCCATACATAGGGCTAAGCCTTCTTTCTTGATGAAAGCAAATAATTGCCCGAACGTAATATTTTCAAAAGGAATATTCTCAGAATCTATATCATCTTTGACTTTCTGTATTATTCTTTCACTAAAAAGTTTGGGTAATCCTGCAATGAACCTTTCTTTCCAGAAAGCTTGATTGCAATCATTCCTTTTGAGAACCTGTGTTATGAAGACATCTTTATACCACCTATAATCAGATAAGGAGGGGCATCTAAGATTGGTCAGGACAATAGAAGAACTATTATATTTCTCTCTTGGGTTTCCTATAAAATACATTGAAATAGTGACTACCAGGAAGACACAAGCATCGCTTGTTTCTTTTATTTCTCCGTCTTGGTCTTCAATACTCACAACATGGTTTAAAATTTGTTCCTTGCTTCCAAGATCTAAGGCATTATCCCACCAATTTTTTAATTGGCCGGTAAAACCATTAACAAGAAGGATACAAGCTTCTTTTTCAGAAATTCCATTGTACCTATAAGCAATTTTTGCCATTCCCATTTCTTGTAAAGTGTTAAGGATTTCATATTCAGATTTTCCATCTATGTTCCATTCTGTTATTGCATTTCCATCATAACTCTTCATTCATATTTCTAATTCAAATAACGGAATAATTAATCTGGGATTGACTCAAAGTGGTATCAGAGCCTGATTCATGATTTTCTCTGATGACATTAGTATTAGAGGTACTTGGCTCACTAAGTTTTTCAGAAATTTTTGTTAATAATTTCTCTGTCTTTGGGTTAAAAGTTACACTCTTATTTTTAAAAATATCATTACTCTTAAAAAAAGGTTTAGAAGTATCGTTCAGGATACTCTGTTTGACTGGTGAAGCACTCTTGGAGGAAATAATATCTAATTGGTTAGCAATAGTGTTAAGAATTTGGTTTGAATAATTATTTTGCTGGATAATCCTCTGTAATTCTTCGTTTTCAGCAGGATCCTTTTCATTAGGCTTTTTAGTTTGTTTAAAAGGGTCTGCAATAATTTCTCCTTTATAAGTTTGAATTTTTAAAGATTGAAGAGGAGGATGAACTGCCGAAATTATAGTATCATTACTTGACAAACACCATTTTTTTATAAGACTTGAATTAACTTCAATGGTAGGTTTTTTGAAACAATCATATACCATCCTTCTGAAGAGAGGTATATTGCTATAAAATCATAAAAAAGAAAGTTCGATTTTATTTTCTTCATTTCATTTATCCATTCATTCTTTATTTTGATTCTAATCTTATTATCTAATTTATTAAACCATCTTTCTTTTTCTTTGTAAAAAGGAGAGCTTAATTCTTTATTCAAATACTCCATATCTGGGGTAAATTCTTCATTAAGAGTTATGACCATAGTACTTCTAGTGGGTGAGTAAGGATCACCTATATTTTCTTCAGACGTGGAATTTGGCTGTGGTATAGGTGTTTTGAACGTCCAGTTTCGCTCTGAGGGACTAGGAATATCCGAACAGGATGCTCTACTATTCTCATATCTAAAACTTCTACTATAGTTTGAGAAAGAATTTGTCCTATCAAATTTAACTGTTACAGTACCATCAGGTTCTTCAATTATCTCTCCTTTCAATATCACTGGGGAATTGAGGTTCTTTTATGATGAACTGACTTGGGATTGTCATTTGATTCCATTTAAGGCGTTTAGGAGTGTATGTCGTGGATTGTTCAGTATCTACTTGTAAGAGAATAGTTTCTCCTTTCACGAAAGGGTTCTTACTAAATTTAGGGTTCAAGTTCGAAGACATAAGCCTAAGGTAGACTCTGAACATGACAGCAAAATTCTTGCAATTATGAAACTCGTTTCCCTGAATCAACTAGGGCCATAATACTGGTTTTGAAGTCATTAACAGCAAGGGTGATATTAATATGCCATTTTTGATATTCAATTTCTTGGATGACTTTTATAGAATTATTTTCTGGATCAAGATCCTTCCAGTTACCAATTTCTTTATTATTTTCAATAATTGAGAGTCTTGTTTCTATTTCAAAGTCCTTTTCTTTTAATTCATAAAATTCTTTATTGATTTGTTTTTTAAGGCTATTAATTTCACTCTGGAGGTCTTTTGTTGTTATTTGTTTAGATATGCTTTGATAGGGATATTTGTCCCAAAGTTTATTCAGACTAAATTGTTCACTGATGTTTATCTTTTTGGAAGTAGAAGGTTCTTCAAGAAGTAAATCTTTTAATTTATTATGGTAATTATCTCTTATATCGGTATCTGGGATTTCTTGGATAAGGTCAAAGATGACTTCTTTCTTTTCTTTAGAGATGACTTGGATACAATTTTTGCAAATATCTTTTTCATGTTCAAAACTACTATGATAATCACTTTCGTCAGAGGTATTTAGCATCTCTTCCATTTCTTGATTGGATTCACTTTCTGAGTTAGAAGAGTTATCCTTTTCTCTTAAAAGATTATTGATTTGTTTGCTTATTAGTCTAATGTTCTTCTTCTTTTTCTTCCAACATTGTTCTTCAGTGTGTCCTAATTTTTTACAATACCAACATTTTATATCACTTTTCCCCTTATCATTGGTCGGTTTATAAGTTCTTTTAGGTTTTGTTCTCCTAAATTTATTTTTGTAAGGTTTATATTCAGACTTTTGTGATTCTTTTTTAAACTTTCTATTCTTCCTTTTAATTCTAGAAGAAGGGGCTTCAATTTTTTCAATCCCAAACATCTCGCAGAAGCATCCTAATTCACTCTTCTCTTTTTATTTATCTTTTCTATATTTGTTTTGTATTTTTATTTTTATTGCCCGAACGTAATATTTTCAAAAGGAATATTCTCAGAATCTATATCATCTTTGATTTTCTGTATTATTCTTTCACTAAAAAGTTTGGGTAATCCTGCAATGAACCTTTCTTTCCAGAAAGCTTGATTGCAATCATTCCTTTGAGAACCTGTGTTATGAAGACATCTTTATACCACCTTTAATTAGATAAGGAGGGGCATCTAAGATTGGTCAGGACAATAGAAGAACTATTATATTCCTCTATTGGGTTTCCTATAAAATACATTGAAATAGTGACTACCAGGAAGTCACAAGCATCACTTGTTTCTTTTATTTCTCCGTCTTGGTCTTCAATACTCACAACATGGTTTAAAATTTGTTCCTTGCTTCCAAGATCTAAGGCATTATCCCACCAATTTTTTAATTGGCCGGTAAAACCATTAACAAGAAGGATACAAGCTTCTTTTTCAGAAATTCCATTGTACCTATAAGCAATTTTTGCCATTCCAATTTCTTGTAAAGTATTAAGGATTTCATATTCAGATTTTCCATCTATGTTCCATTTTGTTATTGCATTTCCATCATAACTAGATTTATGAAATTGTCCTCTTTCTTCATAAAGCATATCTGCAGGTGAAGGTCTATTGTAATAATTTTTATTGCTGTTAAACCTTTTCCCTTTAAATATTCCGTTTATCTTAAAGGGGGAGTTATCAGATTTTTTGAAAACTTCTTCTAAATTTTTAACAGAATCATTCTCCGTGTCAGAAGAAGAAAGACTTGTTTGTTCAGAACTTGATTCATGATTTTCTCTGATGACATTAGTATTAGAGGTACTTGGCTCACTAAGTTTTTCAGAAATTTTTGTTAATAATTTCTCTGTCTTTGGGTTAAAAGTTACACTCTTATTTTTAAAAATATCATTACTCTTAAAAAAAGGTTTAGAAGTATCGTTCAGGATACTCTGTTTGACTGGTGAAGGACTCTTGGAGGAAATAATATCTAATTGGTTAGCAATAGTGTTAAGAATTTGGTTTGAATAATTATTTTGCTGGATAATCCTCTGTAATTCTTCGTTTTCAGCAGGATCCTTTTCATTAGGCTTTTTAGTTTGTTTAAAAGGGTCTGCAATAATTTCTCCTTTATAAGTTTGAATTTTTAAAGATTGAAGAGGAGGATGAACTGCCGAAATTATAGTATCATTACTTGACAAACACCATTTTTTTATAAGACTTGAATTAACTTCAATGGTAGGTTTTTTGAAACAATCATATACCATCCTTCTGAAGAGAGGTATATTGCTATAAAATCATAAAAAAGAAAGTTCGATTTTATTTTCTTCATTTCATTTATCCATTCATTCTTTATTTTGATTCTAATCTTATTATCTAATTTATTAAACCATCTTTCTTTTTCTTTGTAAAAAGGAGAACTTAATTCTTTATTCAAATACTCCATATCTGGGGTAAATTCTTCATTAAGAGTTATGACCATAGTACTTCTAGTGGGTGAGTAAGGATCACCTATATTTTCTTCAGACGTGGAATTTGGTTGTGGTATAGGTGTTTTGAACGTCCAGTTTCGCTCTGAGGGACTAGGAATATCCGAACAGGATTCTCTACTATTCTCATATCTAAAACTTCTACTATAGTTTGAGAAAGAATTTGTCCTATCAAATTTACTTGTTACAGTACCATCAGGTTCTTCAATTATTTGAGATGGTTCTCTCCTTTCAATATCACTGGGGAATTGAGGTTCTTTTATGATGAACTGACTTGGGATTGTCATTTGATTCCATTTAAGGCGTTTAGGAGTGTATGTCGTGGATTGTTCAGCATCTACTTGTAAGAGAATAGTTTCTCCTTTCACGAAAGGGTTCTTACTAAATTTGGGGTTCAAGTTCGAAGACATAAGCCTAAGGTAGACTCTGAACATGACAGCAAAATTCTTGCAATTATGAAACTCGTTTCCCTGTATCTGAATATCAAGAACAAGGGATTCTAAAATCATGGGGTCTGTCAGATCAACAGAAAAGTTTGGGGAGCAATTGAAGTATATTGGGCCATTACAGATATTAGTTTGGACCATAGCTAAAATTGACGTTTGATATTTCTTCAGTCTTTTGTCTCTTAAAGCTAGGTAAATGGGTGTGTCAACTCCTATATGGACTAAAGGTTTGACAGCAACTTGGGCGAGACCAAAATGGGCGTACCTATGGCCTTTTTCTATATATTTTTTTATAGAATCTTTATTGAGGAGAGGAAAGCTTTCCGATTTGCGCAAGATACTTCTAGTTTCTTCATGAGTCCTTATTGAAAAGGCGGTCCTAAAATCTATAAGTCCTATATTATAAAAATTTTCAACCTTTTCTTTGTGGATACTCAAATCTGAGTAATTAATGGGTGCATGAATCTCATTACTTGAAACAATATTTTTATCATATTTCTTTTCAGTTTTGGGTCTTAACAGGTTTACCAATTTACTGGCCATGGACAAACAGAGGGATAAGGGTTTTTAAAAGGATCTGTTTTAGTAGAAAGAAGCTGGTCGCAGGGGAACACTATACGTGGAACACCTAAATTCAAGGCTTACCAACCGATTTACAAGTTTACCAATCCTGAATTTCAACGCTTCTTTTACTAGGTTCAGATCTAAAATAGTCCTCATCTATTCTGCTTTGAGTTACATGACAAGTAAACATAGAAAACCAGTTAATGTACATTACCGTCATCGAAATGGCTCTGATACCCCTTTGAATCATTCCCAGATTAATTATTCCGTTATTTGAATAAGAAATATGAATGAAGAGATATGATGACAAGTAAATAACGTATGGAAAATCCACCGAGATCATCTTGCAGCTGGGCAAGTATATCAAAATGGTTTCCACAGTATTGAAATCCAATGGAAAATCCACCAAGATCATCTTGCAGCTGGGCAAGTATATCAAAATGGTCTCCACTTGGATGGTGTATTGATTAAACATGATAAACTAGGCAATATGAAAGATAGTAAATAAGACAAAGTATGAGTTTTGAAAACTAACTTGGCTTAAAACTTCAAGGGTTACAGAGGGAGGAGGAAGAGAGCAATGGTCTGAAAACTCTAAGACCAGTGTGCCTTTTCCTCTTAGATTTAGAGGCTATTTATAGGAAAACTTTCCTAACTATTACAACATTATTATATTGTAGAAGATTACACTAAATGCTACGTGCTGATCATCTTGAGAAGTGGTGGTCCCCTTGGAGGCAACTTTTGTTCTTTTGTGAATTCTCTTGGGAATTGTGGCATGACAGCTTTTGATCTTGTGGTAACTTTTGATTTTGAATTTTGAGGCATTGGTTTTGTCCGCTAAGCAGCAAGTATTATATGGATAATTCTAATTCTCCTTTTGCATCCTTCAATAATTTGCTCTCTTTGCCAATCTTCATCATTATCCCAACAACAAAAAGATTTGCTTCTGCTCCGTCTAATTTTATGGAAAGCTCTGATCCTTCTTCTTTGCTCTCTGATTTCTGCTTCTAATCTTTTTATTTCTATACCATAATCATTATTATATAAGCCGTTTCTTCTCGGCATATCTATGCAGCAAGTATTATGTGGATAATCTTGATTCTTCTGTTTTGCTCTTTGATCGCTGTTTCCCTGAAAATTTAAAATTCATAAGGGTCTTGATCCCTTATGGGGTCTGAGGAGACAGATTCTTCAGATTTTGATCTTGAAGAGACAGACTTTTGCGCCAGATATTCAAAGAATTCTTTCTTGATATTATCTGGAAGATGATCCATATAACTTTCAATTTTCGATTCTGGACTGCTGGCCTTCTTGGCTGTTCCTGTTTTTTCTTTTCCTTTATCATTTTTTTGATAAACCACTTTTTCACCAGTGTTTAAAAAATGCCTAACGGCCAGTTCAGTTCCAATATGATTTTGGAACCTCGACCACCATTTGACTTTATAGACCCTTGTCAAAGAATAAGGGGTAGGGTCTGGATAAATTTTTTCAAAATTGAAATCCCATGCAAAAATCCAAGGAATCTTGAATTCAGCGTGGAAGATGATGAACTTTTGATAATTTTTTAGAGTTGAAAACTCTGCAAAGACCTTAAAACCTTCTTGAATTTGAAGAGGAAGAATTTGGATAGAAGACCCCATTTTTCTCCACCAATCAACAAACCAGACAGGAGGTTGTTTATCACAGTTGTGGTGGAAAGTTATGAACCAAGAGTGGTTGAAGGGTCTAACTAGAAAAGCTCTAAACCAAGCATTCTTATAATCAATGTAATTATACCCCTGAGCTGGGTGGTTGACTGGGAATATTTTGAATTCATTTTGACCACCAAAAGTGGTGAGAGTATGTACTCTTTTGATAACACATTTTGAGTATTCAATTTCTTTAGATCTATCGTAATTATGAGTTATTTCTACTGAATCAGAATCCACTAGAATAAACTCATAATACTTTTGATCTTTCAAACGATCGTCGGATTCCCAAAATTGGGAAGGATTTGGAAAATGATTTCTGATAAAATCTTTTTGAGAAAGAGTCGCTGGATATTCAGAAAAAGAAGTCATCTCACAATCATCATGCCAATCTTTGGCAGTATATTTGTATACCTCAGGAGTGTTTGGGATTTGGATATTAGTGGGTTTTGGCAGGTTTGAAGCAAGAACCGTTTTATAAGGAATTTCTGGTATATTTTGGATTGGAGAGAATCTGTTTGGGATAATTTGATTGGATTTTTGAGGAGTGACAGGAGTTGTGGGTGAAACAAGGGCTTTTGAGGTTAGTTTTGAAGAGAAGACTTCATAGTCTTTAGCACTTTGTATTTTCTTCCTTGTAGAGTCCATTACTGTTCCCTTGTAAAAATTCTCTAGTTAGAAAATCAGGTAGAGAATTGTTTTCTCCTTTTATAAATTCAATTTCAAAATCAAAAACAGAAAGAATAGCTTGCCATCTGGCAAATATTTGTTTTGAAACAATATTTTGAACATCTTTTGTAAGAACTTCTTTTGCTGATTTGCAATCTATTCCGAGTAAGAACTTTTTATTGTAAAGGTCATCTTGAAATTTTGAAATGCATAAAACTATGGATAAACTTTCTTTTTTGATAACGGAATAATTTATCTGTGTATTATTCCAGATTCCCGAGTGGTATCTAACTAATTGTTCTTTTGAATTAATTTTTTGTTTTAAAATTCCTCCATAACCTAGATTTGAGGCATCTGTTTCTATGATCATAAAGGCTTTTGGATTGGGGATGCCTAAGCACGGAAGAGTTTTTACTTCTTGTTTTATGGTTTTGATAATATTAGTGTGTTCTTCTGTCCAATTAGGGGGGTATTTCCTAAGCCTTTGGTAAAGAGGTTTACAGGTCTCCCTAAGATTAGGGAAAAAGTCTGAAATGTAATTCATGCATCCTAAGAATCTCTGTAATTGATTTTTATCTTTGATTTCATCAGGGAATTTATCTGTAAAGGAAATCGACCTACTAATAGGTTTGAAAGTTCATTTGCTAATTTCATGTCCTAAAAATCTAACATTGGTTTGGAATAATTTTAATTTGGGGGGTGGATATAGCTAATCCATTTTTTTCTATGGTTTTTAAGAGAGTGTCCAAATGTTTGATATGTTGATCAATATCTTGGGAGAAGATTAAAATATCATCGATATAGACAATACTAAAATGACTAAGAGGATTCATGATATCATTCATGATTTTTTGAAATTCTGAAGGGGCATTTTTTAGGCCAAAAGGCATGACATTCCATTCATAATGTCCGAAAGGAACTGTGAAGGCTGTTTTATATCTATCTTTTTCAGAGATTTGGATTTGCCAAAATCCAGACTTAAGGTCAAATTTGGAAAAAATCTTAGCATTAAAGAGTCTTCCTATTAAATCCCTTTTGTTGGGGATAGGGTACCTAATCCACTGTAGAACTTTATTAAGAGGTTTGTAATTTATGACTAGCCTAGGTGTTCCTCTTTCAAGCTCTGCTTGTTTAATTACATAGAAGGCAGAACAACTCCAAGGAGATTTTGAAGGTCTTATAAGTTTTTTATCTAATAATTCTTTAATCTCCTTTTTACAAATTTCTAAGAGTTCTTGGTTCATTTGGATAGGTCTTGATTTTGTCGGGATATTATCTTCATTGAAACCCTTTTCATAAGGTAGTTCAATGACATGGTGCTTTCTATCCCAGAAGGCATTAGGTATTTCATTACAAACTCGTTTGACAAAGTTATTGTTGATTTCTTTAATCTTTGATATGATCTTAGGAGTTCTAAGTTGGTCTTCAATTCTTTGAAAATGTAATTCTTCTTTTAGAAAATTAATTTGTTTTCGTTTTTGGGTAATATTATTAATTTGTCTAAATATAGAGTTATTCTGAAGATTAAGAATTTCTTGCTTTTTAATGGGAGAGATGAATTTAAAATTTATTTCTCTTCCCTAAACTTTGGTGGTAATACCACTATCACTGACATAGAAAGGATAAATTTGAGTTAGGAAAGGCGTTCCAAGAATCATATTATATGTGATATCTTCAACAATAGTAAAGATATTCTTGAAACAGTAACCATTATTACAAATATGAGCTTTAGAGAGTTTGTATTTAATTTTTAGTAGGTTATTGTTAGCAGTATAAAGTTTTTCTTTGGATTTGTCACAATACTTAGTAGGGACTATTCCTTCTCTGATAATATTATGGTCAGCTCCTGAATCAACTAGGGCCATAATACTGGTTTTGAAGTCATTAACAGCAAGGGTGATATTAATATGCCATTTTTAATATTCAATTTCTCGGATGACTTTTATAGAATTATTTTCTGGATCAAGATCCTTCCAGTTACCAATTTCTTTATTATTTTCAATAATAGAGAGTCTTGTTTCTATTTCAAAGTCCTTTTCTTTTAATTCATAAAATTCTTTGTTGATTTGTTTTTTAAGGCTATTAATTTCACTCTGGAGGTCTTTTGTTGTTATTTGTTTAGATATGCTTTGATAGGGATATTTGTCCCAAAGTTTATTCAGACTAAATTGTTCACTGATGTTTATCTTTTTGGAAGTAGAAGGTTCTTCAAGAAGTAAATCTTTTAATTTATTATGGTAATTATCTCTTATATCGGTATCTGGGATTTCTTGGATAAGGTCAAAGATGACTTCTTTCTTTTCTTTAGAGATGACTTGGATACAATTTTTGCAAATATCTTTTTCATGTTCAAAACTACTATGATAATCACTTTCGTCAGAGGTATTTAGCATCTCTTCCATTTCTTGATTGGATTCACTTTCTGAGTTAGAAGAGTTATCCTTTTCTCTTAAAAGATTATTGATTTGTTTGCTTATTAGTCTAATGTTCTTCTTCTTTTTCTTCCAACATTGTTCTTCAGTGTGTCCTAATTTTTTACAATACCAACATTTTATATCACTTTTCCCCATATCATTGGTCGGTTTATAAGTTCTTTTAGGTTTTGTTCTCCTAAATTTATTTTTGTAAGGTTTATATTCAGACTTTTGTGATTCTTTTTTAAACTTTCTATTCTTCCTTTTAATTCTAGAAGAAGGGGCTTCAATTTTTTCAATCCCAAACATCTCGCAGAAGCATCCTAATTCACTCTTCTCTTTTTGTTTATCTTTTCTATATTTGTTTTGTATTTTTATTTTTATTGCCCGAACGTAATATTTTCAAAAGGAATATTCTCAGAATCTATATCATCTTTGATTTTCTGTATTATTCTTTCACTAAAAAGTTTGGGTAATCCTGCAATGAACCTTTCTTTCCAGAAAGCTTGATTGCAATCATTCCTTTGAGAACCTGTGTTATGAAGACATCTTTATACCACCTTTAATTAGATAAGGGGCATCTAAGATTGGTCAGGACAATAGAAGAACTATTATATTCCTCTATTGGGTTTCCTATAAAATACATTGAAATAGTGACTACCAGGAAGTCACAAGCATCACTTGTTTCTTTTATTTCTCCGTCTTGGTCTTCAATACTCACAACATGGTTTAAAATTTGTTCCTTGCTTCCAAGATCTAAGGCATTATCCCACCAATTTTTTAATTGGCCGGTAAAACCATTAACAAGAAGGATACAAGCTTCTTTTTCAGAAATTCCATTGTACCTATAAGCAATTTTTGCCATTCCAATTTCTTGTAAAGTATTAAGGATTTCATATTCAGATTTTCCATCTATGTTCCATTCTGTTATTGCATTTCCATCATAACTAGATTTATGAAATTGTCCTCTTTCTTCATAAAGCATATCTGCAGGTGAAGGTCTATTGTAATAATTTTTATTGCTGTTAAACCTTTTCCCTTTAAATATTCTGTTTATCTTAAAGGGGGAGTTATCAGATTTTTTGAAAACTTCTTCTAAATTTTTAACAGAATCATTCTCCGTGTCAGAAGAAGAAAGACTTGTTTGTTCAGAACTTGATTCATGATTTTCTCTGATGACATTAGTATTAGAGGTACTTGGCTCACTAAGTTTTTCAGAAATTTTTGTTAATAATTTCTCTGTCTTTGGGTTAAAAGTTACACTCTTATTTTTAAAAATATCATTACTCTTAAAAAAAGGTTTAGAAGTATCGTTCAGGATACTCTGTTTGACTGGTGAAGGACTCTTGGAGGAAATAATATCTAATTGGTTAGCAATAGTGTTAAGAATTTGGTTTGAATAATTATTTTGCTGGATAATCCTCTGTAATTCTACGTTTTCAGCAGGATCCTTTTCATTAGGCTTTTTAGTTTGTTTAAAAGGGTCTGCAATAATTTCTCCTTTATAAGTTTGAATTTTTAAAGATTGAAGAGGAGGATGAACTGCCGAAATTATAGTATCATTACTTGACAAACACCATTTTTTTATAAGACTTGAATTAACTTCAATGGTAGGTTTTTTAAACAATCATATACCATCCTTCTGAAGAGAGGTATATTGCTATAAAATCATAAAAAAGAAAGTTCGATTTTATTTTCTTCATTTCATTTATCCATTCATTCTTTATTTTGATTCTAATCTTATTATCTAATTTATTAAACCATCTTTCTTTTTCTTTGTAAAAAGGAGAGCTTAATTCTTTATTCAAATACTCCATATCTGGGGTAAATTCTTCATTAAGAGTTATGACCATAGTACTTCTAGTGGGTGAGTAAGGATCACCTATATTTTCTTCAGACGTGGAATTTGGCTATGGTATAGGTGTTTTGAACATCCAGTTTCGCTCTGAGGGACTAGGAATATCCGAACAGGATGCTCTACTATTCTCATATCTAAAACTTCTACTATAGTTTGAGAAAGAATTTGTCCTATCAAATTTAACTGTTACAGTACCATCAGGTTCTTCAATTATTTGAGATGGTTCTCTCCTTTCAATATCACTGGGGAATTGAGGTTCTTTTATGATGAACTGACTTGGGATTGTCATTTGATTCCATTTAAGGCGTTTAGGAGTGTATGTCGTGGATTGTTCAGCATCTACTTGTAAGAGAATAGTTTCTCCTTTCACGAAAGGGTTCTTACTAAATTTATGGTTCAAGTTCGAAGACATAAGCCTAAGGTAGACTCTTAACATGACAGCAAAATTCTTGCAATTATGAAACTCGTTTCCCTGTATCTGAATATCAAGAACAAAGGATTCTAAAATCATGGGGTCTGTCAGATCAACAGAAAAGTTTGGGGAGCAATTGAAGTATATTGGGCGATTACAAATATTAGTTTGGACCATAGCTAAAATTGACGTTTGATATTTCTTCAGTCTTTTGTCTCTTAAAGCTAGGTAAATGGGTGTGTCAACTCCTATATGGACTAAAGGTTTGACAGCAACTTGGGCGAGACCAAAATGGGCGTACCTATGGCCTTTTTCTATATATTTTTTTATAGAATCTTTATTGAGGAGAGGAAAGCTTTCCGATTTGCGCAAGATACTTCTAGTTTCTTCATGAGTCCTTATTGAAAAGGCGGTCCTAAAATCTATAAGTCCTATATTATAAAAATTTTCAACCTTTTCTTTGTGGATACTCAAATCTGAGTAATTAATGGGTGCATGAATCTCATTACTTGAAACAATATTTTTATCATATTTCTTTTCAGTTTTGGGTCTTAACAGGTTTACCAATTTACTGGCCATGGACAAACAGAGGGATAAGGGTTTTTAAAAGGATCTGTTTTAGTAGAAAGAAGCTGGTCGCAGGGGAACACTATACGTGGAACACCTAAATTCAAGGCTTACCAACCGATTTACAAGTTTACCAATCCTGAATTTCAACGCTTCTTTTACTAGGTTCAGATCTAAAATAGTCCTCATCTATTCTGCTTTTACACACTCTATACACAAAATACAAGCACATTCATATACACACATAACACAAAATACACACAACATAGATTGCACATAATACACAAGACGCTATACCCAAAGTATATACAAAAAATACACAAGAACATATAGCACACAATACACACCGTGCTCAAAATACATTGCACACAACACACACACTACACACAAAATATATATACAATATACACAAAACAATGCTACATAATATACACAAATACACACCATGTGCTCATAATACATATATTGAACACAATAAACACAATACACATACTACTCACACCACATACATTATAACAAACACACACTATATAGAAAAAATATGTACGTAAGGAAAATACAACACTATACATATTGCACAATATACACAAACTAAACATATTATACGCAAAATACATGCACTGTAAACGCAAAACACAGACTATGTGCTATACACACTACAGAAAATACACAATACACAAACTACAGAAAATACACAATACACACACTACATAAAACACACATTATAGAAAATAAACTCGCATATAGAAAATACACACCGCACATACATATGCACAGAAATACATGTACTGCAAATACACTGCCCACTCAGTTACACAACCTATAAACAAAATACATGCACCATAAATACAAAATACGAATAATGCGCTGCACACTTACTACAAAATAAATAGTACAGACTAACACTAAACTCTCACACTATACACAAAACGGACACACTACACGCACACTATACATACAATACATTGCAGCCAAATATACTAATCAAACTATACAAAAAACACACACTGCACAAAATACACAAATTATACACAAATTATACATAAAATACATACATTACTCACATCATACACAAACTACACTACACATTACAGAAACTATACACAAGATACCCACATTGCACATATTTTAAACCAAATATACACTATATACAAAATACACTCTAACATTACAGAAACTATACACATGATACCCACATTACACATATTTTAAACCAAATATACATTAGATATACATATAGAAAATGCACATTATACATAATACACAAAGTGTAACACACAACACATTATAAAAAATATACAAAAAGCTACACAATAAAACATAGTATATATGCTACAAAAAACACACAGTATACTTGTACAAAAAATACACACATATCACACACAATAACACCCTATGCAAAAAATACATGCACTTGACGCACACTAATAAACAAAATTCACATTCTATACACAATACAAGCACATCACATACATACACAAAATACACACTACATAAATTACAAATAACAAAGTATATACATAGAATACACACAATGCATACTGCACACACTATACATAAAATAAACGCACTAAATACACAATACACACAGTTTACATACACGTACGAGAACAAAACACACAACACAATATAAACACAACAAAAAGACTAAATACACCTACACTATACAAAAAAAACATAGTACATGTGCTTCCAAAAACACACAATATATAATAAATATACATGTACTGAAAATACACAAAATACAAACAAACACTACACACAAATTGCAAATGAAACACTCTATAAACAAACTAGATGCACTACAAACACACTACACACAATGCATTGCAACTATACACAAACTAGATAGATTAATTACATTATACACAAAATACACACATTACACACACTATAAACCAAATACATATACTAGACACTATACATACGGACAGCTACAAACATAAAATACACATATACAAAAAGTACAAACAAAGCACACACAATAAACACACATTGGACACACGCTATAGACAATGTTCATAAAACAAATATACTAAACACACAAAACAGACAGAACCCTAAAATTACACAGACTATAAACAAAATACAAACATTTCACGCACAAAATACACACACCACATTATACAGAAAATGCACATTATACATAGGACACAAAATACACGCTCTATACAGACTATTCACAATATACACAAACTATACACTAAATATACATGTACAAAAATACACACTATAAGCACCATACACAAAGTACACACTCTATACACAAAATACAAGCACATTCATATACACACATAACACAAAATACACACAACATAGATTGCACATAATACACAAGACGCTATACCCAAAGTATATACACAAAATACACAGTACATATAGCACACAATACACACCGTGCTCAAAATACATTGCACACAACACACACACTACACACAAAATATATATACAATATACCCAAAACAATGCTACATAATATACACAAATACACACCATGTGCTCATAATACATATATTGAACACAATACACACAATACACATACTACTCACACCACATACATTATAACAAACACACACTATATAGAAAAAATATGTACGTAAGGAAAATACAACACTATACATATTGCACAATATACACAAACTAAACATATTATACGCAAAATACATGCACTGTAAACGCAAAACACAGACTATGTGCTACACACACTACATAAAACACACATTATAGAAAATAAACTCGCATATAGAAAATACACACTGCACATACATATGCACAGAAATACATGTACTGCAAATACACTGCCCACTCAGTTACACAACCTATAAACAAAATACATGCACCATAAATACAAAATACGAATAATGCGCTGCACACTTACTACAAAATAAATAGTACAGACTAACACTAAACTCTCACACTATACACAAAACGGACACACTACACGCACACTATACATACAATACATTGCAGCCAAATATACTAATCAAACTATACAAAAAACACACACTGCACAAAATACACAAATTATACACAAATTATACATAAAATACATACATTACTCACATCATACACAAACTACACTACACATTACAGAAACTATACACAAGATACCCACATTGCACATATTTTAAACCAAATATACACTATATACAAAATACACTCTAACATTACAGAAACTATACACATGATACCCACATTACACATATTTTAAACCAAATATACATTAGATATACATATAGAAAATGCACATTATACATAATACACAAAGTGTAACACACAACACATTATAAAAAATATACAAAAAGCTACACAATAAAACATAGTATATATGCTACAAAAAACACACAGTATACTTGTACAAAAAATACACACATATCACACACAATAACACCCTATGCAAAAAATACATGCACTTGACGCACACTAATAAACAAAATTCACATTCTATACACAATACAAGCACATCACATACATACACAAAATACACACTACATAAATTACAAATAACAAAGTATATGCATAGAATACACACAATGCATACTGCACACACTATACATAAAATAAACGCACTAAATACACAATACACACAGTTTACATACACGTACGAGAACAAAACACACAACACAATATAAACACAACAAAAAGACTAAATACACCTACACTATACAAAAAAAACATAGTACATGTGCTTCCAAAAACACACAATATATAATAAATATACATGTACTGAAAATACACAAAATACAAACAAACACTACACACAAATTGCAAATGAAACACTCTATAAACAAACTAGATGCACTACAAACACACTACACACAATGCATTGCAACTATACACAAACTAGATAGATTAATTACATTATACACAAAATACACACATTACACACACTATAAACCAAATACATATACTAGACACTATACATACGGACAGCTACAAACATAAAATACACATATACAAAAAGTACAAACAAAGCACACACAATAAACACACATTGGACACACGCTATAGACAATGTTCATAAAACAAATATACTAAACACACAAAACAGACAGAACCCTAAAATTACACAGACTATAAACAAAATACAAACATTTCACGCACAAAATACACACACCACATTATACAGAAAATGCACATTATACATAGGACACAAAATACACGCTCTATACAGACTATTCACAATATACACAAACTATACACTAAATATACATGTACAAAAATACACAATATAAGCACCATACACAAAGTACACACTCTATACACAAAATACAAGCACATTCATATACACACATAACACAAAATACACACAACATAGATTGCACATAATACACAAGACGCTATACCCAAAGTATATACACAAAATACACAGTACATATAGCACACAATACACACCGTGCTCAAAATACATTGCACACAACACACACACTACACACAAAATATATATACAATATACCCAAAACAATGCTACATAATATACACAAATACACACCATGTGCTCATAATACATATATTGAACACAATACACACAATACACATACTACTCACACCACATACATTATAACAAACACACACTATATAGAAAAAATATGTACGTAAGGAAAATACAACACTATACATATTGCACAATATACACAAACTAAACATATTATACGCAAAATACATGCACTGTAAACGCAAAACACAGACTATGTGCTACACACACTACATAAAACACACATTATAGAAAATAAACTCGCATATAGAAAATACACACTGCACATACATATGCACAGAAATACATGTACTGCAAATACACTGCCCACTCAGTTACACAACCTATAAACAAAATACATGCACCATAAATACAAAATACGAATAATGCGCTGCACACTTACTACAAAATAAATAGTACAGACTAACACTAAACTCTCACACTATACACAAAACGGACACACTACACGCACACTATACATACAATACATTGCAGCCAAATATACTAATCAAACTATACAAAAAACACACACTGCACAAAATACACAAATTATACACAAATTATACATAAAATACATACATTACTCACATCATACACAAACTACACTACACATTACAGAAACTATACACAAGATACCCACATTGCACATATTTTAAACCAAATATACACTATATACAAAATACACTCTAACATTACAGAAACTATACACATGATACCCACATTACACATATTTTAAACCAAATATACATTAGATATACATATAGAAAATGCACATTATACATAATACACAAAGTGTAACACACAACACATTATAAAAAATATACAAAAAGCTACACAATAAAACATAGTATATATGCTACAAAAAACACACAGTATACTTGTACAAAAAATACACACATATCACACACAATAACACCCTATGCAAAAAATACATGCACTTGACGCACACTAATAAACAAAATTCACATTCTATACACAATACAAGCACATCACATACATACACAAAATACACACTACATAAATTACAAATAACAAAGTATATGCATAGAATACACACAATGCATACTGCACACACTATACATAAAATAAACGCACTAAATACACAATACACACAGTTTACATACACGTACGAGAACAAAACACACAACACAATATAAACACAACAAAAAGACTAAATACACCTACACTATACAAAAAAAACATAGTACATGTGCTTCCAAAAACACACAATATATAATAAATATACATGTACTGAAAATACACAAAATACAAACAAACACTACACACAAATTGCAAATGAAACACTCTATAAACAAACTAGATGCACTACAAACACACTACACACAATGCATTGCAACTATACACAAACTAGATAGATTAATTACATTATACACAAAATACACACATTACACACACTATAAACCAAATACATATACTAGACACTATACATACGGACAGCTACAAACATAAAATACACATATACAAAAAGTACAAACAAAGCACACACAATAAACACACATTGGACACACGCTATAGACAATGTTCATAAAACAAATATACTAAACACACAAAACAGACAGAACCCTAAAATTACACAGACTATAAACAAAATACAAACATTTCACGCACAAAATACACACACCACATTATACAGAAAATGCACATTATACATAGGACACAAAATACACGCTCTATACAGACTATTCACAATATACACAAACTATACACTAAATATACATGTACAAAAATACACAATATAAGCACCATACACAAAGTACACACTCTATACACAAAATACAAGCACATTCATATACACACATAACACAAAATACACACAACATAGATTGCACATAATACACAAGACGCTATACCCAAAGTATATACACAAAATACACAGTACATATAGCACACAATACACACCGTGCTCAAAATACATTGCACACAACACACACACTACACACAAAATATATATACAATATACCCAAAACAATGCTACATAATATACACAAATACACACCATGTGCTCATAATACATATATTGAACACAATACACACAATACACATACTACTCACACCACATACATTATAACAAACACACACTATATAGAAAAAATATGTACGTAAGGAAAATACAACACTATACATATTGCACAATATACACAAACTAAACATATTATACGCAAAATACATGCACTGTAAACGCAAAACACAGACTATGTGCTACACACACTACATAAAACACACATTATAGAAAATAAACTCGCATATAGAAAATACACACTGCACATACATATGCACAGAAATACATGTACTGCAAATACACTGCCCACTCAGTTACACAACCTATAAACAAAATACATGCACCATAAATACAAAATACGAATAATGCGCTGCACACTTACTACAAAATAAATAGTACAGACTAACACTAAACTCTCACACTATACACAAAACGGACACACTACACGCACACTATACATACAATACATTGCAGCCAAATATACTAATCAAACTATACAAAAAACACACACTGCACAAAATACACAAATTATACACAAATTATACATAAAATACATACATTACTCACATCATACACAAACTACACTACACATTACAGAAACTATACACAAGATACCCACATTGCACATATTTTAAACCAAATATACACTATATACAAAATACACTCTAACATTACAGAAACTATACACATGATACCCACATTACACATATTTTAAACCAAATATACATTAGATATACATATAGAAAATGCACATTATACATAATACACAAAGTGTAACACACAACACATTATAAAAAATATACAAAAAGCTACACAATAAAACATACTCCCTCCGTCCCACGTTACTTGAGGCGTTTCTTTTCGGCACGGGATTTAAGAAAGTTGTGTTTAGTGAGTTAAATAAAGTAGAGGAAGGAATAAAGTAAGAGAAAGAAGAGACAGTAAAGTAAAAAAAAGAATAAAGTATGTGTGATTAGATTTTTTGTTTTTAGCCAAAAAGAGAAATGACTCAAGTAACTTGGGACAACCCAAAAAGGAATACGACTCAAGTAACTTGGGACGGAGGGAGTAGTATATATGCTACAAAAAACACACAGTATACTTGTACAAAAAATACACACATATCACACACAATAACACCCTATGCAAAAAATACATGCACTTGACGCACACTAATAAACAAAATTCACATTCTATACACAATACAAGCACATCACATACATACACAAAATACACACTACATAAATTACAAATAACAAAGTATATACATAGAATACACACAATGCATACTGCACACACTATACATAAAATAAACGCACTAAATACACAATACACACAGTTTACATACACGTACGAGAACAAAACACACAACACAATATAAACACAACAAAAAGACTAAATACACCTACACTATACAAAAAAAACATAGTACATGTGCTTCCAAAAACACACAATATATAATAAATATACATGTACTGAAAATACACAAAATACAAACAAACACTACACACAAATTGCAAATGAAACACTCTATAAACAAACTAGATGCACTACAAACACACTACACACAATGCATTGCAACTATACACAAACAAGATAGATTAATTACATTATACACAAAATACACACATTACACACACTATAAACCAAATACATATACTAGACACTATACATACGGACAGCTACAAACATAAAATACACATATACAAAAAGTACAAACAAAGCACACACAATAAACACACATTGGACACACGCTATAGACAATGTTCATAAAACAAATATACTAAACACACAAAACAGACAGAACCCTAAAATTACACAGACTATAAACAAAATACAAACATTTCACGCACAAAATACACACACCACATTATACAGAAAATGCACATTATACATAGGACACAAAATACACGCTCTATACAGACTATTCACAATATACACAAACTATACACTAAATATACATGTACAAAAATACACACTATAAGCACCATACACAAAGTACACACTCTATACACAAAATACAAGCACATTCATATACACACATAACACAAAATACACACAACATAGATTGCACATAATACACAAGACGCTATACCCAAAGTATATACACAAAATACACAGTACATATAGCACACAATACACACCGTGCTCAAAATACATTGCACACAACACACACACTACACACAAAATATATATACAATATACCCAAAACAATGCTACATAATATACACAAATACACACCATGTGCTCATAATACATATATTGAACACAATACACACAATACACATACTACTCACACCACATACATTATAACAAACACACACTATATATAAAAAATATGTACGTAAGGAAAATACAACACTATACATATTGCACAATATACACAAACTAAACATATTATACGCAAAATACATGCACTGTAAACGCAAAACACAGACTATGTGCTACACACACTACATAAAACACACATTATAGAAAATAAACTCGCATATAGAAAATACACACTGCACATACATATGCACAGAAATACATGTACTGCAAATACACTGCCCACTCAGTTACACAACCTATAAACAAAATACATGCACCATAAATACAAAATACGAATAATGCGCTGCACACTTACTACAAAATAAATAGTACAGACTAACACTAAACTCTCACACTATACACAAAACGGACACACTACACGCACACTATACATACAATACATTGCAGCCAAATATACTAATCAAACTATACAAAAAACACACACTGCACAAAATACACAAATTATACACAAATTATACATAAAATACATACATTACTCACATCATACACAAACTACACTACACATTACAGAAACTATACACAAGATACCCACATTGCACATATTTTAAACCAAATATACACTATATACAAAATACACTCTAACATTACAGAAACTATACACATGATACCCACATTACACATATTTTAAACCAAATATACATTAGATATACATATAGAAAATGCACATTATACATAATACACAAAGTGTAACACACAACACATTATAAAAAATATACAAAAAGCTACACAATAAAACATAGTATATATGCTACAAAAAACACACAGTATACTTGTACAAAAAATACACACATATCACACACAATAACACCCTATGCAAAAAATACATGCACTTGACGCACACTAATAAACAAAATTCACATTCTATACACAATACAAGCACATCACATACATACACAAAATACACACTACATAAATTACAAATAACAAAGTATATACATAGAATACACACAATGCATACTGCACACACTATACATAAAATAAACGCACTAAATACACAATACACACAGTTTACATACACGTACGAGAACAAAACACACAACACAATATAAACACAACAAAAAGACTAAATACACCTACACTATACAAAAAAAACATAGTACATGTGCTTCCAAAAACACACAATATATAATAAATATACATGTACTGAAAATACACAAAATACAAACAAACACTACACACAAATTGCAAATGAAACACTCTATAAACAAACTAGATGCACTACAAACACACTACACACAATGCATTGCAACTATACACAAACTAGATAGATTAATTACATTATACACAAAATACACACATTACACACACTATAAACCAAATACATATACTAGACACTATACATACGGACAGCTACAAACATAAAATACACATATACAAAAAGTACAAACAAAGCACACACAATAAACACACATTGGACACACGCTATAGACAATGTTCATAAAACAAATATACTAAACACACAAAACAGACAGAACCCTAAAATTACACAGACTATAAACAAAATACAAACATTTCACGCACAAAATACACACACCACATTATACAGAAAATGCACATTATACATAGGACACAAAATACACGCTCTATACAGACTATTCACAATATACACAAACTATACACTAAATATACATGTACAAAAATACACACTATAAGCACCATACACAAAGTACACACTCTATACACAAAATACAAGCACATTCATATACACACATAACACAAAATACACACAACATAGATTGCACATAATACACAAGACGCTATACCCAAAGTATATACACAAAATACACAGTACATATAGCACACAATACACACCGTGCTCAAAATACATTGCACACAACACACACACTACACACAAAATATATATACAATATACCCAAAACAATGCTACATAATATACACAAATACACACCATGTGCTCATAATACATATATTGAACACAATACACACAATACACATACTACTCACACCACATACATTATAACAAACACACACTATATAGAAAAAATATGTACGTAAGGAAAATACAACACTATACATATTGCACAATATACACAAACTAAACATATTATACGCAAAATACATGCACTGTAAACGCAAAACACAGACTATGTGCTACACACACTACATAAAACACACATTATAGAAAATAAACTCGCATATAGAAAATACACACTGCACATACATATGCACAGAAATACATGTACTGCAAATACACTGCCCACTCAGTTACACAACCTATAAACAAAATACATGCACCATAAATACAAAATACGAATAATGCGCTGCACACTTACTACAAAATAAATAGTACAGACTAACACTAAACTCTCACACTATACACAAAACGGACACACTACACGCACACTATACATACAATACATTGCAGCCAAATATACTAATCAAACTATACAAAAAACACACACTGCACAAAATACACAAATTATACACAAATTATACATAAAATACATACATTACTCACATCATACACAAACTACACTACACATTACAGAAACTATACACAAGATACCCACATTGCACATATTTTAAACCAAATATACACTATATACAAAATACACTCTAACATTACAGAAACTATACACATGATACCCACATTACACATATTTTAAACCAAATATACATTAGATATACATATAGAAAATGCACATTATACATAATACACAAAGTGTAACACACAACACATTATAAAAAATATACAAAAAGCTACACAATAAAACATAGTATATATGCTACAAAAAACACACAGTATACTTGTACAAAAAATACACACATATCACACACAATAACACCCTATGCAAAAAATACATGCACTTGACGCACACTAATAAACAAAATTCACATTCTATACACAATACAAGCACATCACATACATACACAAAATACACACTACATAAATTACAAATAACAAAGTATATACATAGAATACACACAATGCATACTGCACACACTATACATAAAATAAACGCACTAAATACACAATACACACAGTTTACATACACGTACGAGAACAAAACACACAACACAATATAAACACAACAAAAAGACTAAATACACCTACACTATACAAAAAAAACATAGTACATGTGCTTCCAAAAACACACAATATATAATAAATATACATGTACTGAAAATACACAAAATACAAACAAACACTACACACAAATTGCAAATGAAACACTCTATAAACAAACTAGATGCACTACAAACACACTACACACAATGCATTGCAACTATACACAAACTAGATAGATTAATTACATTATACACAAAATACACACATTACACACACTATAAACCAAATACATATACTAGACACTATACATACGGACAGCTACAAACATAAAATACACATATACAAAAAGTACAAACAAAGCACACACAATAAACACACATTGGACACACGCTATAGACAATGTTCATAAAACAAATATACTAAACACACAAAACAGACAGAACCCTAAAATTACACAGACTATAAACAAAATACAAACATTTCACGCACAAAATACACACACCACATTATACAGAAAATGCACATTATACATAGGACACAAAATACACGCTCTATACAGACTATTCACAATATACACAAACTATACACTAAATATACATGTACAAAAATACACACTATAAGCACCATACACAAAGTACACACTCTATACACAAAATACAAGCACATTCATATACACACATAACACAAAATACACACAACATAGATTGCACATAATACACAAGACGCTATACCCAAAGTATATACACAAAATACACAGTACATATAGCACACAATACACACCGTGCTCAAAATACATTGCACACAACACACACACTACACACAAAATATATATACAATATACCCAAAACAATGCTACATAATATACACAAATACACACCATGTGCTCATAATACATATATTGAACACAATACACACAATACACATACTACTCACACCACATACATTATAACAAACACACACTATATAGAAAAAATATGTACGTAAGGAAAATACAACACTATACATATTGCACAATATACACAAACTAAACATATTATACGCAAAATACATGCACTGTAAACGCAAAACACAGACTATGTGCTACACACACTACATAAAACACACATTATAGAAAATAAACTCGCATATAGAAAATACACACTGCACATACATATGCACAGAAATACATGTACTGCAAATACACTGCCCACTCAGTTACACAACCTATAAACAAAATACATGCACCATAAATACAAAATACGAATAATGCGCTGCACACTTACTACAAAATAAATAGTACAGACTAACACTAAACTCTCACACTATACACAAAACGGACACACTACACGCACACTATACATACAATACATTGCAGCCAAATATACTAATCAAACTATACAAAAAACACACACTGCACAAAATACACAAATTATACACAAATTATACATAAAATACATACATTACTCACATCATACACAAACTACACTACACATTACAGAAACTATACACAAGATACCCACATTGCACATATTTTAAACCAAATATACACTATATACAAAATACACTCTAACATTACAGAAACTATACACATGATACCCACATTACACATATTTTAAACCAAATATACATTAGATATACATATAGAAAATGCACATTATACATAATACACAAAGTGTAACACACAACACATTATAAAAAATATACAAAAAGCTACACAATAAAACATAGTATATATGCTACAAAAAACACACAGTATACTTGTACAAAAAATACACACATATCACACACAATAACACCCTATGCAAAAAATACATGCACTTGACGCACACTAATAAACAAAATTCACATTCTATACACAATACAAGCACATCACATACATACACAAAATACACACTACATAAATTACAAATAACAAAGTATATACATAGAATACACACAATGCATACTGCACACACTATACATAAAATAAACGCACTAAATACACAATACACACAGTTTACATACACGTACGAGAACAAAACACACAACACAATATAAACACAACAAAAAGACTAAATACACCTACACTATACAAAAAAAACATAGTACATGTGCTTCCAAAAACACACAATATATAATAAATATACATGTACTGAAAATACACAAAATACAAACAAACACTACACACAAATTGCAAATGAAACACTCTATAAACAAACTAGATGCACTACAAACACACTACACACAATGCATTGCAACTATACACAAACTAGATAGATTAATTACATTATACACAAAATACACACATTACACACACTATAAACCAAATACATATACTAGACACTATACATACGGACAGCTACAAACATAAAATACACATATACAAAAAGTACAAACAAAGCACACACAATAAACACACATTGGACACACGCTATAGACAATGTTCATAAAACAAATATACTAAACACACAAAACAGACAGAACCCTAAAATTACACAGACTATAAACAAAATACAAACATTTCACGCACAAAATACACACACCACATTATACAGAAAATGCACATTATACATAGGACACAAAATACACGCTCTATACAGACTATTCACAATATACACAAACTATACACTAAATATACATGTACAAAAATACACACTATAAGCACCATACACAAAGTACACACTCTATACACAAAATACAAGCACATTCATATACACACATAACACAAAATACACACAACATAGATTGCACATAATACACAAGACGCTATACCCAAAGTATATACACAAAATACACAGTACATATAGCACACAATACACACCGTGCTCAAAATACATTGCACACAACACACACACTACACACAAAATATATATACAATATACCCAAAACAATGCTACATAATATACACAAATACACACCATGTGCTCATAATACATATATTGAACACAATACACACAATACACATACTACTCACACCACATACATTATAACAAACACACACTATATAGAAAAAATATGTACGTAAGGAAAATACAACACTATACATATTGCACAATATACACAAACTAAACATATTATACGCAAAATACATGCACTGTAAACGCAAAACACAGACTATGTGCTACACACACTACATAAAACACACATTATAGAAAATAAACTCGCATATAGAAAATACACACTGCACATACATATGCACAGAAATACATGTACTGCAAATACACTGCCCACTCAGTTACACAACCTATAAACAAAATACATGCACCATAAATACAAAATACGAATAATGCGCTGCACACTCACTACAAAATAAATAGTACAGACTAACACTAAACTCTCACACTATACACAAAACGGACACACTACACGCACACTATACATACAATACATTGCAGCCAAATATACTAATCAAACTATACAAAAAACACACACTGCACAAAATACACAAATTATACACAAATTATACATAAAATACATACATTACTCACATCATACACAAACTACACTACACATTACAGAAACTATACACAAGATACCCACATTGCACATATTTTAAACCAAATATACACTATATACAAAATACACTCTAACATTACAGAAACTATACACATGATACCCACATTACACATATTTTAAACCAAATATACATTAGATATACATATAGAAAATGCACATTATACATAATACACAAAGTGTAACACACAACACATTATAAAAAATATACAAAAAGCTACACAATAAAACATAGTATATATGCTACAAAAAACACACAGTATACTTGTACAAAAAATACACACATATCACACACAATAACACCCTATGCAAAAAATACATGCACTTGACGCACACTAATAAACAAAATTCACATTCTATACACAATACAAGCACATCACATACATACACAAAATACACACTACATAAATTACAAATAACAAAGTATATACATAGAATACACACAATGCATACTGCACACACTATACATAAAATAAACGCACTAAATACACAATACACACAGTTTACATACACGTACGAGAACAAAACACACAACACAATATAAACACAACAAAAAGACTAAATACACCTACACTATACAAAAAAACATAGTACATGTGCTTCCAAAAACACACAATATATAATAAATATACATGTACTGAAAATACACAAAATACAAACAAACACTACACACAAATTGCAAATGAAACACTCTATAAACAAACTAGATGCACTACAAACACACTACACACAATGCATTGCAACTATACACAAACTAGATAGATTAATTACATTATACACAAAATACACACATTACACACACTATAAACCAAATACATATACTAGACACTATACATACGGACAGCTACAAACATAAAATACACATATACAAAAAGTACAAACAAAGCACACACAATAAACACACATTGGACACACGCTATAGACAATGTTCATAAAACAAATATACTAAACACACAAAACAGACAGAACCCTAAAATTACACAGACTATAAACAAAATACAAACATTTCACGCACAAAATACACACACCACATTATACAGAAAATGCACATTATACATAGGACACAAAATACACGCTCTATACAGACTATTCACAATATACACAAACTATACACTAAATATACATGTACAAAAATACACACTATAAGCACCATACACAAAGTACACACTCTATACACAAAATACAAGCACATTCATATACACACATAACACAAAATACACACAACATAGATTGCACATAATACACAAGACGCTATACCCAAAGTATATACACAAAATACACAGTACATATAGCACACAATACACACCGTGCTCAAAATACATTGCACACAACACACACACTACACACAAAATATATATACAATATACCCAAAACAATGCTACATAATATACACAAATACACACCATGTGCTCATAATACATATATTGAACACAATACACACAATACACATACTACTCACACCACATACATTATAACAAACACACACTATATAGAAAAAATATGTACGTAAGGAAAATACAACACTATACATATTGCACAATATACACAAACTAAACATATTATACGCAAAATACATGCACTGTAAACGCAAAACACAGACTATGTGCTACACACACTACATAAAACACACATTATAGAAAATAAACTCGCATATAGAAAATACACACTTGCACATACATATGCACAGAAATACATGTACTGCAAATACACTGCCCACTCAGTTACACAACCTATAAACAAAATACATGCACCATAAATACAAAATACGAATAATGCGCTGCACACTCACTACAAAATAAATAGTACAGACTAACACTAAACTCTCACACTATACACAAAACGGACACACTACACGCACACTATACATACAATACATTGCAGCCAAATATACTAATCAAACTATACAAAAAACACACACTGCACAAAATACACAAATTATACACAAATTATACATAAAATACATACATTACTCACATCATACACAAACTACACTACACATTACAGAAACTATACACAAGATACCCACATTGCACATATTTTAAACCAAATATACACTATATACAAAATACACTCTAACATTACAGAAACTATACACATGATACCCACATTACACATATTTTAAACCAAATATACATTAGATATACATATAGAAAATGCACATTATACATAATACACAAAGTGTAACACACAACACATTATAAAAAATATACAAAAAGCTACACAATAAAACATAGTATATATGCTACAAAAAACACACAGTATACTTGTACAAAAAATACACACATATCACACACAATAACACCCTATGCAAAAAATACATGCACTTGACGCACACTAATAAACAAAATTCACATTCTATACACAATACAAGCACATCACATACATACACAAAATACACACTACATAAATTACAAATAACAAAGTATATACATAGAATACACACAATGCATACTGCACACACTATACATAAAATAAACGCACTAAATACACAATACACACAGTTTACATACACGTACGAGAACAAAACACACAACACAATATAAACACAACAAAAAGACTAAATACACCTACACTATACAAAAAAACATAGTACATGTGCTTCCAAAAACACACAATATATAATAAATATACATGTACTGAAAATACACAAAATACAAACAAACACTACACACAAATTGCAAATGAAACACTCTATAAACAAACTAGATGCACTACAAACACACTACACACAATGCATTGCAACTATACACAAACTAGATAGATTAATTACATTATACACAAAATACACACATTACACACACTATAAACCAAATACATATACTAGACACTATACATACGGACAGCTACAAACATAAAATACACATATACAAAAAGTACAAACAAAGCACACACAATAAACACACATTGGACACACGCTATAGACAATGTTCATAAAACAAATATACTAAACACACAAAACAGACAGAACCCTAAAATTACACAGACTATAAACAAAATACAAACATTTCACGCACAAAATACACACACCACATTATACAGAAAATGCACATTATACATAGGACACAAAATACACGCTCTATACAGACTATTCACAATATACACAAACTATACACTAAATATACATGTACAAAAATACACACTATAAGCACCATACACAAAGTACACACTCTATACACAAAATACAAGCACATTCATATACACACATAACACAAAATACACACAACATAGATTGCACATAATACACAAGACGCTATACCCAAAGTATATACACAAAATACACAGTACATATAGCACACAATACACACCGTGCTCAAAATACATTGCACACAACACACACACTACACACAAAATATATATACAATATACCCAAAACAATGCTACATAATATACACAAATACACACCATGTGCTCATAATACATATATTGAACACAATACACACAATACACATACTACTCACACCACATACATTATAACAAACACACACTATATAGAAAAAATATGTACGTAAGGAAAATACAACACTATACATATTGCACAATATACACAAACTAAACATATTATACGCAAAATACATGCACTGTAAACGCAAAACACAGACTATGTGCTACACACACTACATAAAACACACATTATAGAAAATAAACTCGCATATAGAAAATACACACTGCACATACATATGCACAGAAATACATGTACTGCAAATACACTGCCCACTCAGTTACACAACCTATAAACAAAATACATGCACCATAAATACAAAATACGAATAATGCGCTGCACACTCACTACAAAATAAATAGTACAGACTAACACTAAACTCTCACACTATACACAAAACGGACACACTACACGCACACTATACATACAATACATTGCAGCCAAATATACTAATCAAACTATACAAAAAACACACACTGCACAAAATACACAAATTATACACAAATTATACATAAAATACATACATTACTCACATCATACACAAACTACACTACACATTACAGAAACTATACACAAGATACCCACATTGCACATATTTTAAACCAAATATACACTATATACAAAATACACTCTAACATTACAGAAACTATACACATGATACCCACATTACACATATTTTAAACCAAATATACATTAGATATACATATAGAAAATGCACATTATACATAATACACAAAGTGTAACACACAACACATTATAAAAAATATACAAAAAGCTACACAATAAAACATAGTATATATGCTACAAAAAACACACAGTATACTTGTACAAAAAATACACACATATCACACACAATAACACCCTATGCAAAAAATACATGCACTTGACGCACACTAATAAACAAAATTCACATTCTATACACAATACAAGCACATCACATACATACACAAAATACACACTACATAAATTACAAATAACAAAGTATATACATAGAATACACACAATGCATACTGCACACACTATACATAAAATAAACGCACTAAATACACAATACACACAGTTTACATACACGTACGAGAACAAAACACACAACACAATATAAACACAACAAAAAGACTAAATACACCTACACTATACAAAAAAACATAGTACATGTGCTTCCAAAAACACACAATATATAATAAATATACATGTACTGAAAATACACAAAATACAAACAAACACTACACACAAATTGCAAATGAAACACTCTATAAACAAACTAGATGCACTACAAACACACTACACACAATGCATTGCAACTATACACAAACTAGATAGATTAATTACATTATACACAAAATACACACATTACACACACTATAAACCAAATACATATACTAGACACTATACATACGGACAGCTACAAACATAAAATACACATATACAAAAAGTACAAACAAAGCACACACAATAAACACACATTGGACACACGCTATAGACAATGTTCATAAAACAAATATACTAAACACACAAAACAGACAGAACCCTAAAATTACACAGACTATAAACAAAATACAAACATTTCACGCACAAAATACACACACCACATTATACAGAAAATGCACATTATACATAGGACACAAAATACACGCTCTATACAGACTATTCACAATATACACAAACTATACACTAAATATACATGTACAAAAATACACACTATAAGCACCATACACAAAGTACACACTCTATACACAAAATACAAGCACATTCATATACACACATAACACAAAATACACACAACATAGATTGCACATAATACACAAGACGCTATACCCAAAGTATATACACAAAATACACAGTACATATAGCACACAATACACACCGTGCTCAAAATACATTGCACACAACACACACACTACACACAAAATATATATACAATATACCCAAAACAATGCTACATAATATACACAAATACACACCATGTGCTCATAATACATATATTGAACACAATACACACAATACACATACTACTCACACCACATACATTATAACAAACACACACTATATAGAAAAAATATGTACGTAAGGAAAATACAACACTATACATATTGCACAATATACACAAACTAAACATATTATACGCAAAATACATGCACTGTAAACGCAAAACACAGACTATGTGCTACACACACTACATAAAACACACATTATAGAAAATAAACTCGCATATAGAAAATACACATTGCACATACATATGCACAGAAATACATGTACTGCAAATACACTGCCCACTCAGTTACACAACCTATAAACAAAATACATGCACCATAAATACAAAATACGAATAATGCGCTGCACACTCACTACAAAATAAATAGTACAGACTAACACTAAACTCTCACACTATACACAAAACGGACACACTACACGCACACTATACATACAATACATTGCAGCCAAATATACTAATCAAACTATACAAAAAACACACACTGCACAAAATACACAAATTATACACAAATTATACATAAAATACATACATTACTCACATCATACACAAACTACACTACACATTACAGAAACTATACACAAGATACCCACATTGCACATATTTTAAACCAAATATACACTATATACAAAATACACTCTAACATTACAGAAACTATACACATGATACCCACATTACACATATTTTAAACCAAATATACATTAGATATACATATAGAAAATGCACATTATACATAATACACAAAGTGTAACACACAACACATTATAAAAAATATACAAAAAGCTACACAATAAAACATAGTATATATGCTACAAAAAACACACAGTATACTTGTACAAAAAATACACACATATCACACACAATAACACCCTATGCAAAAAATACATGCACTTGACGCACACTAATAAACAAAATTCACATTCTATACACAATACAAGCACATCACATACATACACAAAATACACACTACATAAATTACAAATAACAAAGTATATACATAGAATACACACAATGCATACTGCACACACTATACATAAAATAAACGCACTAAATACACAATACACACAGTTTACATACACGTACGAGAACAAAACACACAACACAATATAAACACAACAAAAAGACTAAATACACCTACACTATACAAAAAAACATAGTACATGTGCTTCCAAAAACACACAATATATAATAAATATACATGTACTGAAAATACACAAAATACAAACAAACACTACACACAAATTGCAAATGAAACACTCTATAAACAAACTAGATGCACTACAAACACACTACACACAATGCATTGCAACTATACACAAACTAGATAGATTAATTACATTATACACAAAATACACACATTACACACACTATAAACCAAATACATATACTAGACACTATACATACGGACAGCTACAAACATAAAATACACATATACAAAAGTACAAACAAAGCACACACAATAAACACACATTGGACACACGCTATAGACAATGTTCATAAAACAAATATACTAAACACACAAAACAGACAGAACCCTAAAATTACACAGACTATAAACAAAATACAAACATTTCACGCACAAAATACACACACCACATTATACAGAAAATGCACATTATACATAGGACACAAAATACACGCTCTATACAGACTATTCACAATATACACAAACTATACACTAAATATACATGTACAAAAATACACACTATAAGCACCATACACAAAGTACACACTCTATACACAAAATACAAGCACATTCATATACACACATAACACAAAATACACACAACATAGATTGCACATAATACACAAGACGCTATACCCAAAGTATATACACAAAATACACAGTACATATAGCACACAATACACACCGTGCTCAAAATACATTGCACACAACACACACACTACACACAAAATATATATACAATATACCCAAAACAATGCTACATAATATACACAAATACACACCATGTGCTCATAATACATATATTGAACACAATACACACAATACACATACTACTCACACCACATACATTATAACAAACACACACTATATAGAAAAAATATGTACGTAAGGAAAATACAACACTATACATATTGCACAATATACACAAACTAAACATATTATACGCAAAATACATGCACTGTAAACGCAAAACACAGACTATGTGCTACACACACTACATAAAACACACATTATAGAAAATAAACTCGCATATAGAAAATACACATTGCACATACATATGCACAGAAATACATGTACTGCAAATACACTGCCCACTCAGTTACACAACCTATAAACAAAATACATGCACCATAAATACAAAATACGAATAATGCGCTGCACACTCACTACAAAATAAATAGTACAGACTAACACTAAACTCTCACACTATACACAAAACGGACACACTACACGCACACTATACATACAATACATTGCAGCCAAATATACTAATCAAACTATACAAAAAACACACACTGCACAAAATACACAAATTATACACAAATTATACATAAAATACATACATTACTCACATCATACACAAACTACACTACACATTACAGAAACTATACACAAGATACCCACATTGCACATATTTTAAACCAAATATACACTATATACAAAATACACTCTAACATTACAGAAACTATACACATGATACCCACATTACACATATTTTAAACCAAATATACATTAGATATACATATAGAAAATGCACATTATACATAATACACAAAGTGTAACACACAACACATTATAAAAAATATACAAAAAGCTACACAATAAAACATAGTATATATGCTACAAAAAACACACAGTATACTTGTACAAAAAATACACACATATCACACACAATAACACCCTATGCAAAAAATACATGCACTTGACGCACACTAATAAACAAAATTCACATTCTATACACAATACAAGCACATCACATACATACACAAAATACACACTACATAAATTACAAATAACAAAGTATATACATAGAATACACACAATGCATACTGCACACACTATACATAAAATAAACGCACTAAATACACAATACACACAGTTTACATACACGTACGAGAACAAAACACACAACACAATATAAACACAACAAAAAGACTAAATACACCTACACTATACAAAAAAACATAGTACATGTGCTTCCAAAAACACACAATATATAATAAATATACATGTACTGAAAATACACAAAATACAAACAAACACTACACACAAATTGCAAATGAAACACTCTATAAACAAACTAGATGCACTACAAACACACTACACACAATGCATTGCAACTATACACAAACTAGATAGATTAATTACATTATACACAAAATACACACATTACACACACTATAAACCAAATACATATACTAGACACTATACATACGGACAGCTACAAACATAAAATACACATATACAAAAGTACAAACAAAGCACACACAATAAACACACATTGGACACACGCTATAGACAATGTTCATAAAACAAATATACTAAACACACAAAACAGACAGAACCCTAAAATTACACAGACTATAAACAAAATACAAACATTTCACGCACAAAATACACACACCACATTATACAGAAAATGCACATTATACATAGGACACAAAATACACGCTCTATACAGACTATTCACAATATACACAAACTATACACTAAATATACATGTACAAAAATACACACTATAAGCACCATACACAAAGTACACACTCTATACACAAAATACAAGCACATTCATATACACACATAACACAAAATACACACAACATAGATTGCACATAATACACAAGACGCTATACCCAAAGTATATACACAAAATACACAGTACATATAGCACACAATACACACCGTGCTCAAAATACATTGCACACAACACACACACTACACACAAAATATATATACAATATACCCAAAACAATGCTACATAATATACACAAATACACACCATGTGCTCATAATACATATATTGAACACAATACACACAATACACATACTACTCACACCACATACATTATAACAAACACACACTATATAGAAAAAATATGTACGTAAGGAAAATACAACACTATACATATTGCACAATATACACAAACTAAACATATTATACGCAAAATACATGCACTGTAAACGCAAAACACAGACTATGTGCTACACACACTACATAAAACACACATTATAGAAAATAAACTCGCATATAGAAAATACACATTGCACATACATATGCACAGAAATACATGTACTGCAAATACACTGCCCACTCAGTTACACAACCTATAAACAAAATACATGCACCATAAATACAAAATACGAATAATGCGCTGCACACTCACTACAAAATAAATAGTACAGACTAACACTAAACTCTCACACTATACACAAAACGGACACACTACACGCACACTATACATACAATACATTGCAGCCAAATATACTAATCAAACTATACAAAAAACACACACTGCACAAAATACACAAATTATACACAAATTATACATAAAATACATACATTACTCACATCATACACAAACTACACTACACATTACAGAAACTATACACAAGATACCCACATTGCACATATTTTAAACCAAATATACACTATATACAAAATACACTCTAACATTACAGAAACTATACACATGATACCCACATTACACATATTTTAAACCAAATATACATTAGATATACATATAGAAAATGCACATTATACATAATACACAAAGTGTAACACACAACACATTATAAAAAATATACAAAAAGCTACACAATAAAACATAGTATATATGCTACAAAAAACACACAGTATACTTGTACAAAAAATACACACATATCACACACAATAACACCCTATGCACAAAATACATGCACTGGACGCACACTAATACACAAAATTCACATTCTATACACAATACAAGCACATCACATACATACACAAAATACACACTACATAAATTACAAATAACAAAGTATATACATAGAATACACACAATGCATACTGCACACACTATACATAAAATAAACGCACTAAATACACAATACACACAGTTTACATACACGTACGAGAACAAAACACACAACACAATATAAACACAACAAAAAGACTAAATACACCTACACTATACAAAAAAACATAGTACATGTGCTTCCAAAAACACACAATATATAATAAATATACATGTACTGAAAATACACAAAATACAAACAAACACTACACACAAATTGCAAATGAAACACTCTATAAACAAACTAGATGCACTACAAACACACTACACACAATGCATTGCAACTATACACAAACTAGATAGATTAATTACATTATACACAAAATACACACATTACACACACTATAAACCAAATACATATACTAGACACTATACATACAGACAGCTACATACATAAAATACACATATACAAGAAGTACAAACAAAGCACACACAATAAACACACATTGGACACACGCTATACGACAATGTTCATAAAACAAATATACTAAACACACAAAACAGACAGAACCCTAAAATTACACAGACTATAAACAAAATACAAACATTTCACGCACAAAATACACACACCTACATTATACAGAAAATGCACATTATACATAGGACACAAAATACACGCTCTATACAGACTATTCACAATATACACAAACTATACACTAAATATACATGTACAAAAATACACACTATAAGCACCATACACAAAGTACACACTCTATACACAAAATACAAGCACACTTCATATACACACATAACACAAAATACACACAACATAGATTGCACATAATACACAAGACGCTATACCCAAAGTATATACACAAAATACACAGTACATATAGCACACAATACACACCGTGCTCAAAATACATTGCACACAACACACACACTACACACAAAATATATATACAATATACCCAAAACAATGCTACATAATATACACAAATACACACCATGTGCTCATAATACATATATTGAACACAATACACACAATACACATACTACTCACACCACATACATTATAACAAACACACACTATATAGAAAAAATATGTACGTAAGGAAAATACAACACTATACATATTGCACAATATACACAAACTAAACATATTATACGCAAAATACATGCACTGTAAACGCAAAACACAGACTATGTGCTACACACACTACATAAAACACACATTATAGAAAATAAACTCGCATATAGAAAATACACATTGCACATACATATGCACAGAAATACATGTACTGCAAATACACTGCCCACTCAGTTACACAACCTATAAACAAAATACATGCACCATAAATACAAAATACGAATAATGCGCTGCACACTCACTACAAAATAAATAGTACAGACTAACACTAAACTCTCACACTATACACAAAACGGACACACTACACGCACACTATACATACAATACATTGCAGCCAAATATACTAATCAAACTATACAAAAAACACACACTGCACAAAATACACAAATTATACACAAATTATACATAAAATACATACATTACTCACATCATACACAAACTACACTACACATTACAGAAACTATACACAAGATACCCACATTGCACATATTTTAAACCAAATATACACTATATACAAAATACACTCTAACATTACAGAAACTATACACATGATACCCACATTACACATATTTTAAACCAAATATACATTAGATATACATATAGAAAATGCACATTATACATAATACACAAAGTGTAACACACAACACATTATAAAAAATATACAAAAAGCTACACAATAAAACATAGTATATATGCTACAAAAAACACACAGTATACTTGTACAAAAAATACACACATATCACACACAATAACACCCTATGCACAAAATACATGCACTGGACGCACACTAATACACAAAATTCACATTCTATACACAATACAAGCACATCACATACATACACAAAATACACACTACATAAATTACAAATAACAAAGTATATACATAGAATACACACAATGCATACTGCACACACTATACATAAAATAAACGCACTAAATACACAATACACACAGTTTACATACACGTACGAGAACAAAACACACAACACAATATAAACACAACAAAAAGACTAAATACACCTACACTATACAAAAAAACATAGTACATGTGCTTCCAAAAACACACAATATATAATAAATATACATGTACTGAAAATACACAAAATACAAACAAACACTACACACAAATTGCAAATGAAACACTCTATAAACAAACTAGATGCACTACAAACACACTACACACAATGCATTGCAACTATACACAAACTAGATAGATTAATTACATTATACACAAAATACACACATTACACACACTATAAACCAAATACATATACTAGACACTATACATACGGACAGCTACATACATAAAATACACATATACAAAGAAGTACAAACAAAGCACACACAATAAACACACATTGGACACACGCTATACACAATGTTCATAAAACAAATAGACTAAATACACAAAACAGACAGAACCCTAAAATTACACACACTATAAACAAAATACAAACATTTCACTCACAAAATACACACACTACATTATACAGAAAATGCACATTATACATAGGACACAAAATACACGCTCTATACAGACTATTCACAACATACACAAACTATAAACTAAATATACATGTACAAAAATACACACTATAAGCACCATACACAAAGTACACACTCTATACACAAAATACAAGCACACTCATATACACACATAACACAAAATACACACAACATAGATTGCACATAATACACAAGACGCTATACCCAAAGTATATACACAAAATACACAGTACATATAGCACACAATACACACCGTGCTCAAAATACATTGCACACAACACACACACTACACACAAAATATATATACAATATACCCAAAACAATGCTACATAATATACACAAATACACACCATGTGCTCATAATACATATATTGAACACAATACACACAATACACATACTACTCACACCACATACATTATAACAAACACACACTATATAGAAAAAATATGTACGTAAGGAAAATACAACACTATACATATTGCACAATATACACAAACTAAACATATTATACGCAAAATACATGCACTGTAAACGCAAAACACAGACTATGTGCTACACACACTACATAAAACACACATTATAGAAAATAAACTCGCATATAGAAAATACACATTGCACATACATATGCACAGAAATACATGTACTGCAAATACCACTGCCCACTCAGTTACACAACCTATAAACAAAATACATGCACCATAAATACAAAATACGAATAATGCGCTGCACACTCACTACAAAATAAATAGTACAGACTAACACTAAACTCTCACACTATACACAAAACGGACACACTACACGCACACTATACATACAATACATTGCAGCCAAATATACTAATCAAACTATACAAAAAACACACACTGCACAAAATACACAAATTATACACAAATTATACATAAAATACATACATTACTCACATCATACACAAACTACACTACACATTACAGAAACTATACACAAGATACCCACATTGCACATATTTTAAACCAAATATACACTATATACAAAATACACACTAACATTACAGAAACTATACACATGATACCCACATTACACATATTTTAAACCAAATATACATTAGATATACATATAGAAAATGCACATTATACATAATACACAAAGTGTAACACACAACACATTATAAAAAATATACAAAAAGCTACACAATTAAAACATAGTATATATGCTACAAAAAACACACAGTATACTTGTACAAAAAATACACACATATCACACACAATAACACCCTATGCACAAAATACATGCACTGGACGCACACTAATACACAAAATTCACATTCTATACACAATACAAGCACATCACATACATACACAAAATACACACTACATAAATTACAAATAACAAAGTATATACATAGAATACACACAATGCATACTGCACACACTATACATAAAATAAACGCACTAAATACACAATACACACAGTTTACATACACGTACGAGAACAAAACACACAACACAATATAAACACAACAAAAAGACTAAATACACCTACACTGTACAAAAAAACATAGTACATGTGCTTCCAAAAACACACAATATATAATAAATATACATGTACTGAAAATACACAAAATACAAACAAACACTACACACAAATTGCAAATGAAACACTCTATAAACAAACTAGATGCACTACAAACACACTACACACAATGCATTGCAACTATACACAAACTAGATAGATTAATTACATTATACACAAAATACACACATTACACACACTATAAACCAAATACATATACTAGACACTATACATACAGACAGCTACATACATAAAATACACATATACAAGAAGTACAAACAAAGCACACACAATAAACACACATTGGACACACGCTATACACAATGTTCATAAAACAAATAGACTAAATACACAAAACAGACAGAACCCTAAAATTACACAGACTATAAACAAAATACAAACATTTCACACACAAAATACACACACTACATTATACAGAAAATGAACATTATACATAGGACACAAAATACACGCTCTATACAGACTATTCACAACATACACAAACTATAAACTAAATATACATGTACAAAAATACACACTATAAGCACCATACACAAAGTACACACTCTATACACAAAATACAAGCACACTCATATACACACATAACACAAAATACACACAACATAGATTGGCACATAATACACAAGACGCTATACCCAAAGTATATACACAAAATACACAGTACATATAGCACACAATACACACCGTGCTCAAAATACATTGCACACAACACACACACTACAACACAAAATATATATACAATATACCCAAAACAATGCTACATAATATACACAAATACACACCATGTGCTCATAATACATATATTGAACACAATACACACAATACACATACTACTCACACCACATACATTATAACAAACACACACTATATAGAAAAAATATGTACGTAAGGAAAATACAAACACTATACATATTGCACAATATACACAAACTAAACATATTATACGCAAAATACATGCACTGTAAACGCAAAACACAGACTATGTGCTACACACACTACATAAAACACACATTATAGAAAATAAACTCGCATATAGAAAATACACATTGCACATACATATGCACAGAAATACATGTACTGCAATACACTGCCCACTCAGTTACACAACCTATAAACAAAATACATGCACCATAAATACAAAATACGAATAATGCGCTGCACACTCACTACAAAATAAATAGTACAGACTAACACTAAACTCTCACACTATACACAAAACGGACACACTACACGCACACTATACATACAATACATTGCAGCCAAATATACTAATCAAACTATACAAAAAACACACACTGCACAAAATACACAAATTATACACAAATTATACATAAAATACATACATTACTCACATCATACACAAACTACACTACACATTACAGAAACTATACACAAGATACCCACATTGCACATATTTTAAACCAAATATACACTATATACAAAATACACACTAACATTACAGAAACTATACACATGATACCCACATTACACATATTTTAAACCAAATATACATTAGATATACATATAGAAAATGCACATTATACATAATACACAAAGTGTAACACACAACACATTATAAAAAATATACAAAAAGCTACACAATAAAACATAGTATATATGCTACAAAAAACACACAGTATACTTGTACAAAAAATACACACATATCACACACAATAACACCCTATGCACAAAATACATGCACTGGACGCACACTAATACACAAAATTCACATTCTATACACAATACAAGCACATCACATACATACACAAAATACACACTACATAAATTACAAATAACAAAGTATATACATAGAATACACACAATGCATACTGCACACACTATACATAAAATAAACGCACTAAATACACAATACACACAGTTTACATACACGTACGAGAACAAAACACACAACACAATATAAACACAACAAAAAGACTAAATACACCTACACTGTACAAAAAAACATAGTACATGTGCTTCCAAAAACACACAATATATAATAAATATACATGTACTGAAAATACACAAAATACAAACAAACACTACACACAAATTGCAAATGAAACACTCTATAAACAAACTAGATGCACTACAAACACACTACACACAATGCATTGCAACTATACACAAACTAGATAGATTAATTACATTATACACAAAATACACACATTACACACACTATAAACCAAATACATATACTAGACACTATACATACAGACAGCTACATACATAAAATACACATATACAAGAAGTACAAACAAAGCACACACAATAAACACACATTGGACACACGCTATACACAATGTTAATAAAACAAATAGACTAAATACACAAAACAGACAGAACCCTAAAATTACACAGACTATAAACAAAATACAAACATTTCACGCACAAAATACACACACCACATTATACAAAAAATGCACATTATACATAGGACACAAAATACACGCTCTATACAGACTATTCACAACATACACAAACTATACACTAAATATACATGTACAAAAATACACACTATAAGCACCATACACAAAGTACACACTCTATACACAAAATACAAGCACATTCATATACACACATAACACAAAATACACACAACATAGATTGCACATAATACACAAGACGCTATACCCAAAGTATATACACAAAATACACAAGTACATATAGCACACAATACACACCGTGCTCAAAATACATTACACACTACACACAAAATATATATACAATATACACAAAACAATGCTACACAATATACACAAATACACACCATGTGCTCATAATACATATATTGAACACAATACACACAATACACATACTACTCACACCACATACATTATAACAAACACACACTATATAGAAAAAATATGTACGTAAGGAAAATTCAACACTATACATATTGCACAATATACACAAACTAAACATATTATACGCAAAATACATGCACTGTAAACGCAAAACACAGACTATGTGCTACACACACTACAGAAAATACACAATACACAAACTACATAAAATACACAATACACACACTACATAAAACACACATTATAGAAAATAAACTCGCATATAGAAAATACACACTGCACATACATATGCACAGAAATACATGTACTTGCAAATACACTGCCCACTCAGTTACACAACCTATAAACAAAATACATGCACCATAAATACAAAATACGAATAATGCGCTGCACACTCACTACAAAATAAATAGTACAGACTAACACTAAACTCTCACACTATACACAAAACGGACACACTACACGCACACTATACATACAATACATTGCAGCCAAATATACTAATCAAACTATACAAAAAACACACACTGCACAAAATACACAAATTATACACAAATTATACATAAAATACATACATTACTCACATCATACACAAACTACACTACACATTACAGAAACTATACACAAGATACCCACATTGCACATATTTTAAACCAAATATACACTATATACAAAATACACACTAACATTACAGAAACTATACACATGATACCCACATTACACATATTTTAAACCAAATATACATTAGATATACATATAGAAAATGCACATTATACATAATACACAAAGTGTAACACACAACACATTATAAAAAATATACAAAAAGCTACACAATAAAACATAGTATATATGCTACAAAAAATACACACATATCACACACAATAACACCCTATGCACAAAATACATGCACTGGACGCACACTAATACACAAAATTCACATTCTATACACAATACAAGCACATCACATACAAACACAAAATACACACTACATAAATTACAAATAACAAAGTAAATACATAGAATACACACAATGCATACTGCACACACTATACATAAAATAAACGCACTAAATACACAATACACACAGTTTACATACACGTACGAGAACAAAACACACAACACAATATAAACACAACAAAAAGACTAAATACACCTACACTGTACAAAAAAACATAGTTCATGTGCTTCCAAAAACACACAATATATAATAAATATACATGTACTGAAAATACACAAAATACAAACAAACACTACACACAAATTGCAAATGAAACACTCTATAAACAAACTAGATGCACTACAAACACACTACACACAATGCATTGCAACTAACACAAACTAGATAGATTACATTTACATTATACACAAAATACAACACATTACACACACTATTAAACCAAATACATATACTAGACACTATACATACGGACAGCTACAACATAAAATACACATATACAAAAAGTACAAACAAAGCACACACAATAAACACACATTGGACACACGCTTATAGACAATGTTCATAAAACAAATATACTAAACACACAAAACAGACAGAACCCTAAAATTACACAGACTATAAACAAAATACAAACATTTCACGCACAAAATACACACACCACATTATACAGAAAATGCACATTATACATAGGACACCAAATACACGCTCTATACAGACTATTCACAATATACACAAACTATACACTAAATATACATGTACAAAATACACACTATAAGCACCATACACAAAAGTACACACTCTATACACAAAATACAAGCACATTCATATACACACATAACACAAAATACACACAACATAGATTGCACATAATACACAAGACGCTATACCCAAAGTATATACACAAAATACACAAGTACATATAGCACACAATACACACCGTGCTCAAAATACATTGCACACAACACACACACTACACACAAATATATATACAATATACCCAAAACAATGCTACATAATATACACAAATACACACCATGTGCTCATAATACATATATTGAACACAATACACACAATACACATACTACTCACACCACATACATTATAACAAACACACACTATATAGAAAAAAATATGTACGTAAGGAAAATACAACACTATACATATTGCACAATATACACAAACTAAACATATTATACGCAAAATACATGCACTGTAAACGCAAAACACAGACTATGTGCTACACACACTACATAAAAACAACATTATAGAAAATAAACTCGCATATAGAAAATACACATTGCACATACATATGCACAGAAATACATGTACTGCAAATACACTGCCCACTCAGTTACACAACCTATAAACAAAATACATGCACCATAAATACAAAATACGAATAATGCGCTGCACACTCACTACAAAATAAATAGTACAGACTAACACTAAACTCTCACACTATACACAAAACGGACACACTACACGCACACTATACATACAATACATTGCAGCCAAATATACTAATCAAACTATACAAAAAACACACACTGCACAAAATACACAAATTATACACAAATTATACATAAATACATACATTACTCACATCATACACAAACTACACTACACATTACAGAAACTATACACAAGATACCCACATTGCACATATTTTAAACCAAATATACACTATATACAAAATACACACTAACATTACAGAAACTATACACATGATACCCACATTACACATATTTTAAACAAATATACATTAGATATACATATAGAAAATGCACATTATACCAATACACAAAGTGTAACACACACAATATAAAAAAATATACAAAAGCTACACAATAAAACATAGTATATATGCTACAAAAACACACAGTATACTTGTACAAAAAATACACACATATCACACACAATAACACCCTATGCAAAAAATACATGCACTGACGCACACTAATAAACAAAATTCACATTCTATACACAATACAAGCACATCACATACATACACAAAATACACACTACATAAATTACAAATAACAAAGTATATACATAGAATACACACAATGCATACTGCACACACTATACATAAAATAACGCACTAAATACACAATACACACAGTTTACATACACGTACGAGAACAAACACACAACACAATATAAACACAACAAAAGACTAAATACACCTACACTATACAAAAAAACATAGTACATGTGCTTCCAAAAACACACAATATATAATAAATATACATGTACTGAAAAACACAAAATACAAACAAACACTACACACAAATTGCAAATGAAACACTCTATAAACAAACTAGATGCACTACAAACACCACTACACACAATGCATTGCAACTATACACAAACTAGATAGATTAATTACATTATACACAAAATACACACATTACACACACTATAAACCAAATACATATACTAGACACTATACATACGGACAGCTACAAACATAAAATACACATATACAAAAAGTACAAACAAAGCACACACAATAAACACACATTGACACACGCTATAGACAATGTTCATAAAAAAAAATATAAACCCACACAAAACAGACAGAACCCTAAAATTACACAGACTATAAACAAAATACAAACATTTCACGCACAAAATACACACACCACATTATACAGAAAATGCACATTATACATAGGACACAAAATACACGCTCTATACAGACTATTCACAACATACACAAACTATACACTAAATATACATGTACAAAAATACACACTATAAGCACCATACACAAAGTACACACTCTATACACAAAATGCACATTATACATAATACACAAAGTGTAACACACAACACATTATAAAAAATATACAAAAAGCTACACAATAAACATAGTATATATGCTACAAAAAACACACAGTATACTTGTACAAAAAATACACACATATCACACACAATAACACCCTATGCAAAAATACATGCACTTGACGCACACTAATAAACAAAATTCACATTCTATACACAATACAAGCACATCACATACATACACAAAATACACACTACATAAATTACAAATAACAAAGTATATACATAGAATACACACAATGCATACTGCACACACTATACATAAAATAAACGCACTAAATACACAATACACACAGTTTACATACACGTACGAGAACAAAACACACAACACAATATAAACACAACAAAAAGACTAAATACACCTACACTATACAAAAAAACATAGTACATGTGCTTCCAAAAACACACAATATATAATAAATATACATGTACTGAAAATACACAATACAAACAAACACTACACACAAATTGCAAATGAAACACTCTATAAACAAACTAGATGCACTACAAACACACTACACACAATGCATTGCAACTATACACAAACTAGATAGATTAATTACATTATACACAAAATACACACATTACACACACTATAAACCAAATACATATACTAGACACTATACATACGGACAGCTACAAACATAAAATACACATATACAAAAGTACAAACAAAGCACACACAATAAACACACATTGGACACACGCTATAGACAATGTTCATAAAACAAATATACTAAAACACACAAAACAGACAGAACCCTAAAATTACACAGACTATAAACAAAATACAAACATTTCACGCACAAAATACACACACCACATTATACAGAAAATGCACATTATACATAGGACACAAAATACACGCTCTATACAGACTATTCACAATATACACAAACTATACACTAAATATACATGTACAAAAATACACACTATAAGCACCATACACAAAGTACACACTCTATACACAAAATACAAGCACATTCATATACACACATAACACAAAATACACACAACATAGATTGCACATAATACACAAGACGCTATACCCAAAGTATATACACAAAATACACAGTACATATAGCACACAATACACACCGTGCTCAAAATACATTGCACACAACACACACACTACACACAAAATATATACAATATACCCAAAACAATGCTACATAATATACACAAATACACACCATGTGCTCATAATACATATATTGAACACAATACACACAATACACATACTACTCACACCACATACATTATAACAAACACACACTATATAGAAAAAATATGTACGTAAGGAAAATACAACACTATACATATTGCACAATATACACAAACTAAACATATTATACGCAAAATACATGCACTGTAAACGCAAAACACAGACTATGTGCTACACACACTACATAAAACACATTATAGAAAATAAACTCGCATATAGAAAATACACATTGCACATACATATGCACAGAATACATGTACTGCAAACACACTGCCCACTCAGTTACACAACCTATAAACAAAATACATGCACCATAAATACAAAATACGAATAATGCGCTGCACACTCACTACAAAATAAATAGTACAGACTAACACTAAACTCTCACACTATACACAAAATGGACACACTACACGCACACTATACATACAATACATTGCAGCCAAATATACTAATCAAACTATACAAAAAACACACACTGCACAAAATACACAAATTATACATAAAATACATACATTACTCACATCATACACAAACTACACTACACATTACAGAAACTATACACAAGATACCCACATTGCACATATTTTAAACCAAATATACACTATATACAAAATACACTCTAACATTACAGAAACTATACACATGATACCCACATTACACATATTTTAAACCAAATATACATTAGATATACATATAGAAAATGCACATTATACATAATACACAAAGTGTAACACACAACACATTATAAAAAATATACAAAAAGCTACACAATAAAACATAGTATATATGCTACAAAAAACACACAGTATACTTGTACAAAAAATACACACATATCACACACAATAACACCCTATGCAAAAAATACATGCACTTGACGCACACTAATAAACAAAATTCACATTCTATACACAATACAAGCACATCACATACATACACAAAATACACACTACATAAATTACAAATAACAAAGTATATACATAGAATACACACAATGCATACTGCACACACTATACATAAAATAAACGCACTAAATACACAATACACACAGTTTACATACACGTACGAGAACAAAACACACAACACAATATAAACACAACAAAAAGACTAAAATACACCTACACTATACAAAAAACATAGTACATGTGCTTCCAAAAACACAATATATAATAAATATACATGTACTGAAAATACACAAAATACAAACAAACACTACACACAAATTGCAAATGAAACACTCTATAAACAAACTAGATGCACTACAAACACACTACACACAATGCATTGCAACTATACACAAACTAGATAGATTAATTACATTATACACAAAATACACACATTACACACACTATAAACCAAATACATATACTAGACACTATACATACGGACAGCTACAAACATAAAATACACATATACAAAAAGTACAAACAAAGCACACACAATAAACACACATTGGACACACGCTATAGACAATGTTCATAAAACAAATATACTAAACACACAAAACAGACAGAACCCTAAAATTACACAGACTATAAACAAAATACAAACATTTCACGCACAAAATACACACACCACATTATACAGAAAATGCACATTATACATAGGACACAAAATACACGCTCTATACAGACTATTCACAATATACACAAACTATACACTAAATATACATGTACAAAAATACACACTATAAGCACCATACACAAAGTACACACTCTATACACAAAATACAAGCACATTCATATACACACATAACACAAAATACACACAACATAGATTGCACATAATACACAAGACGCTATACCCAAAGTATATACACAAAATACACAGTACATATAGCACACAATACACACCGTGCTCAAAATACATTGCACACAACACACACACTACACACAAAATATATACAATATACCCAAAACAATGCTACATAATATACACAAATACACACCATGTGCTCATAATACATATATTGAACACAATACACACAATACACATACTACTCACACCACATACATTATAACAAACACACACTATATAGAAAAAATATGTACGTAAGGAAATACAACACTATACATATTGCACAATATACACAAACTAAACATATTATACGCAAAATACATGCACTGTAAACGCAAAACACAGACTATGTGCTACACACACTACATAAAACACACATTATAGAAAATAAACTCGCATATAGAAAATACACATTGCACATAAATATGCACAGAAATACATGTACTGCAAATACACTGCCCACTCAGTTACACAACCTATAAACAAAATACATGCACCATAAATACAAAATACGAATAATGCGTTGCACACTCACTACAAAATAAATAGTACAGACTAACACTAAACTCTCACACTATACACAAAACGGACACACTACACGCACACTATACATACAATACATTGCAGCCAAATATACTAATCAAACTATACAAAAAACACACACTGCACAAAATACACAAATTATACACAAATTATACATAAAATACATACATTACTCACATCATACACAAACTACACTACACATTACAGAAACTATACACAAGATACCCACATTGCACATATTTTAAACCAAATATACACTATATACAAAATACACTCTAACATTACAGAAACTATACACATGATACCCACATTACACATATTTTAAACCAAATATACATTAGATATACATATAGAAAATGCACATTATACATAATACACAAAGTGTAACACACAACACATTATAAAAATATACAAAAGCTACACAATAAAACATAGTATATATGCTACAAAAACACACAGTATACTTGTACAAAAAATACACACATATCACACACAATAACACCCTATGCAAAAAATACATGCACTTGACGCACACTAATAAACAAAATTCACATTCTATACACAATACAAGCACATCACATACATACACAAAATACACACTACATAAATTACAAATAACAAAGTATATACATATAATACACACAATGCATACTGCACACACTATACATAAAATAAACGCACTAAATACACAATACACACAGTTTACATACACGTACGAGAACAAAACACACAACACAATATAAACACAACAAAAAGACTAAATACACCTACACTATACAAAAAACATAGTACATGTGCTTCCAAAAACACACAATATATAATAAATATACATGTACTGAAAATACACAAAATACAAACAAACACTACACACAAATTGCAAATGAAACACTCTATAAACAAACTAGATGCACTACAAACACACTACACACAATGCATTGCAACTATACACAAACTAGATAGATTAATTACATTATACACAAAATACACACATTACACACACTATAAACCAAATACATATACTAGACACTATACATACGGAGCTACAAACATAAAATACACATACAAAAGTACAAACAAAGCACACACAATAAACACACATTGGACACACGCTATAGACAATGTTCATAAAACAAATATACTAAACACACAAAACAGACAGAACCCTAAAATTACACAGACTATAAACAAAATACAAACATTTCACGCACAAAATACACACACCACATTATACAGAAAATGCACATTATACATAGGACACAAAATACACGCTCTATACAGACTATTCACAATATACACAACTATACACTAAATATACATGTACAAAAATACACACTATAAGCACCATACACAAAGTACACACTCTATACACAAAATACAAGCACATTCATATACACACATAACACAAAATACACACAACATAGATTGCACATAATACACAAGACGCTATACCCAAAGTATATACACAAATACACAGTACATATAGCACACAATACACACCGTGCTCAAAATACATTGCACACAACACACACACTACACACAAAATATATATACAATATACCCAAAACAATGCTACATAATATACACAAATACACACCATGTGCTCATAAATACATATATTGAACACAATACACACAATACACATACTACTCACACCACATACATTATAACAAACACACACTATATAGAAAAAATATGTACGTAAGGAAAATACAACACTATACATATTGCACAATATACACAAACTAAACATATTATACGCAAAATACATGCACTGTAAACGCAAAACACAGACTATGTGCTACACACACTACATAAAACACACATTATAGAAAATAAACTCGCATATAGAAAATACACACTGCACATACATATGCACAGAAATACATGTACTGCAAATACACTGCCCACTCAGTTACACAACCTATAAACAAAATACATGCACCATAAATACAAAATACGAATAATGCGCTGCACACTCACTACAAAATAAATAGTACAGACTAACACTAAACTCTCACACTATACACAAAACGGACACACTACACGCACACTATACATACAATACATTGCAGCCAAATATACTAATCAAACTATACAAAAAACACACACTGCACAAAATACACAAATTATACACAAATTATACATAAAATACATACATTACTCACATCATACACAAACTACACTACACATTACAGAAAACTATACACAAGATACCCACATTGCACATATTTTAACCAAATATACACTATATACAAAATACACTCTAACATTACAGAAACTATACACATGATACCCACATTACACATATTTTAACCAAATATACATTAGATATACATATAGAAAATGCACATTATACATAATACACAAAGTGTTAACACACAACACATTATAAAAAATATACAAAAAGCTACACAATAAAACATAGTATATATGCTACAAAAAACACACAGTATACTTGTACAAAAATACACACATATCACACACAATAACACCCTATGCAAAAAATACATGCACTTGACGCACACTAATAAACAAAATTCACATTCTATACACAATACAAGCACATCACATACATACACAAAATACACACTACATAAATTACAAATAACAAAGTATATACATAGAATACACACAATGCATACTGCACACACTATACATAAAATAAACGCACTAAATACACAATACACACAGTTTACATACACGTACGAGAACAAAACACACAACACAATATAAACACAATAAAAAGACTAAATACACCTACACTATACAAAAAAACATAGTACATGTGCTTCCAAAAACACACAATATATAATAAATATACATGTACTGAAAATACACAAAATACAAACAAACACTACACACAAATTGCAAATGAAACACTCTATAAACAAACTAGATGCACTACAAACACACTACACACAATGCATTGCAACTATACACAAACTAGATAGATTAATTACATTATACACAAAATACACACATTACACACACTATAAACCAAATACATATACTAGACACTATACATACGGACAGCTACAAACATAAAATACACATATACAAAAAGTACAAACAAAGCACACACAATAAACATACATTGGACACACGCTATAGACAATGTTCATAAAACAAATATACTAAACACACAAAACAGACAGAACCCTAAAATTACACAGACTATAAACAAAATACAAACATTTCACGCACAAAATACACACACCACATTATACAGAAAATGCACATTATACATAGGACACAAAATACACGCTCTATACAGACTATTCACAATATACACAAACTATACACTAAATATACATGTACAAAAATACACACTATAAGCACCATACACAAAGTACACACTCTATACACAAAATACAAGCACATTCATATACACACATAACACAAAATACACACAACATAGATTGCACATAATACACAAGACGCTATACCCAAAGTATATACACAAAATACACAGTACATATAGCACACAATACACACCGTGCTCAAAATACATTGCACACAACACACACACTACACACAAAATATATATACAATATACCCAAAACAATGCTACATAATATACACAAATACACACCATGTGCTCATAATATATATATTGAACACAATACACACAATACACATACTACTCACACCACATACATTATAACAAACACACACTATATAGAAAAAATATGTACGTAAGGAAAATACAACACTATACATATTGCACAATATACACAAACTAAACATATTATACGCAAAATACATGCACTGTAAACGCAAAACACAGACTATGTGCTACACACACTACATAAAACACACATTATAGAAAATAAACTCGCATATAGAAAATACACATTGCACATACATATGCACAGAAATACATGTACTGCAAATACACTGCCCACTCAGTTACACAACCTATAAACAAAATACATGCACCATAAATACAAAATACGAATAATGCGTTGCACACTCACTACAAAATAAATAGTACAGACTAACACTAAACTCTCACACTATACACAAAATGGACACACTACACGCACACTATACATACAATACATTGCAGCCAAATATACTAATCAAACTATACAAAAAACACACACTGCACAAAATACACAAATTATACACAAATTATACATAAAATACATACATTACTCACATCATACACAAACTACACTACACATTACAGAAACTATACACAAGATACCCACATTGCACATATTTTAAACCAAATATACACTATATACAAAATACACTCTAACATTACAGAAACTATACACATGATACCCACATTACACATATTTTAAACCAAATATACATTAGATATACATATAGAAAATGCACATTATACATAATACACAAAGTGTAACACACAACACATTATAAAAAATATACAAAAAGCTACACAATAAACATAGTATATATGCTACAAAAAACACACAGTATACTTGTACAAAAAATACACACATATCACACACAATAACACCCTATGCAAAAAATACATGCACTTGACGCACACTAATAAACAAAATTCACATTCTATACACAATACAAGCACATCACATACTACAAACAAAATACACACTACATAAATTACAAATAACAAAGTATATACATAGAATACACACAATGCATACTGCACACACTATACATAAAATAAACGCACTAAATACACAATACACACAGTTTACATACACGTACGAGAACAAAACACACAACACAATATAAACACAACAAAAAGACTAAAACACCTACACTATACAAAAAAAATAGTACATGTGCTTCCAAAAACACAATATATAATAAATATACATGTACTGAAAATACACAAAATACAAACAAACACTACACACAAATTGCAAATGAAACACTCTATAAACAAACTAGATGCACTACAAAACACTACACACAATGCATTGCAACTATACACAAACTAGATAGATTAATTACATATACACAAAATACACACATTACACACACTATAAACCAAATACATATACTAGACACTATACATACGGACAGCTACAAACATAAAATACACATATACAAAAGTACAAACAAAGCACACACAATAAACACACATTGGACACACGCTATAGACAATGTTCATAAAACAAATATACTAAAACACACAAAACAGACAGAACCCTAAAATTACACAGACTATAAACAAAATCAAACATTTCACGCACAAAATACACACACCACATTATACAGAAAATGCACATTATACATAGGACCAAAATACACGCTCTATACAGACTATTCACAATATACACAACTATACACTAAATATACATGTACAAAAATACACACTATAAGCACCATACACAAAGTACACACTCTATACACAAAATACAAGCACTTCATATACACACATAACACAAAATACACACAACATAGATTGCACATAATACACAAGACGCTATACCCAAAGTATATACACAAAATACACAGTACATATAGCACACAATACACACCGTGCTCAAAATACATTGCACACAAAATACAAACAAACACTACACACAAATTGCAAATGAAACACTCTATAAACAAACTAGATGCACTACAAACACACTACACACAATGCATTGCAACTATACACAAACTAGATAGATTAATTACATTATACACAAAATACACACATTACACACACTATAAACCAAATACATATACTAGACACTATACATACGGACAGCTACAAACATAAAATACACATATACAAAAAGTACAAACAAAGCACACACAATAAACATACATTGGACACACGCTATAGACAATGTTCATAAAACAAATATACTAAACACACAAAACAGACAGAACCCTAAAATTACACAGACTATAAACAAAATACAAACATTTCACGCACAAAATACACACACCACATTATACAGAAAATGCACATTATACATAGGACACAAAATACACGCTCTATACAGACTATTCACAATATACACAAACTATACACTAAATATACATGTACAAAAATACACACTATAAGCACCATACACAAAGTACACACTCTATACACAAAATACAAGCACATTCATATACACACATAACACAAAATACACACAACATAGATTGCACATAATACACAAGACGCTATACCCAAAGTATATACACAAAATACACAGTACATATAGCACACAATACACACCGTGCTCAAAATACATTGCACACAACACACACACTACACACAAAATATATATACAATATACCCAAAACAATGCTACATAATATACACAAATACACACCATGTGCTCATAATATATATATTGAACACAATACACACAATACACATACTACTCACACCACATACATTATAACAAACACACACTATATAGAAAAAATATGTACGTAAGGAAAATACAACACTATACATATTGCACAATATACACAAACTAAACATATTATACGCAAAATACATGCACTGTAAACGCAAAACACAGACTATGTGCTACACACACTACATAAAACACACATTATAGAAAATAAACTCGCATATAGAAAATACACATTGCACATACATATGCACAGAAATACATGTACTGCAAATACACTGCCCACTCAGTTACACAACCTATAAACAAAATACATGCACCATAAATACAAAATACGAATAATGCGTTGCACACTCACTACAAAATAAATAGTACAGACTAACACTAATGTAACGACCCGCTAAATAGTTACCTACACGAAAGAATAAACCACGTATCAAATACACTTTCGACAACAAATCGAGACGAAAAGTTGGATAAGAACCGCGTCACATCAGGCACGTTTTCCAAGCGGATAAGAATCACATCGCATCAGGCACGTTTTTCAACGCCGCATTAATTACGCGTCACATCGAAACGAAAAGACGTGAATTTTTGTCTTTTATGAAAAAATTTTCTATAAATACAACCTCCTTTCATTTCATTTCATTTCATTTCATTTCTTTCGCAATCGAGAATCCGAGAGAGAGAAGAGAGAGGAGGAGCCGATGGCGGCGGATCCGCGACGGCGGATTCGTGGCAGCGGCGGCAGCGGTGAAGGGAGAGGGACGAATCGTGTCAACGTTTGTTTCTACCATTCGTTTTTCTTGATTCAAGAAGGTATAACTAAGATTTTCTTCTCATCTCCTTCATTGAAACTTTATTCTTGAATCCTACATGCATATAGAGGGTGTAGGAATCATAGATCGCAAAGTTAATCGGTGGGAAAGTGAGTTTGCTTGAGAACTTTGATAGTTATGCGATTTTTGATTAAGTTGTGTGAAGTTTGATTTGAATCCTTGGTAAATGATCTAAGTTTATGTGCAAACATGTTAAGAGAGTCTTATCAAGCATGATTGTGTGTTATAAGCATGAGAAAATTTTGTTTGGATGATTGTGGAAGAAACCCTAATTTCGAAATTTTGAGTATGAAAATTGTGGTGTTCGGATAGTGGATTCCGACGTGTATTTGACTGACCAAACGGTCGAATTTTGATACGAAAATTTTACTGAGTAAATTTCAAGGTGATTTCTGTGTCTCGTATAAATTTCAGCCCTTTTTGTCGAAAAATGAATTTTTTAAAAATGTTTGAAGTCGACTGCGCAATTCTGCCAGTAACGTGTGTTCTCGGCCAGAATGTTTCGAAATCTGTTTGACCGAACAAATGACCTCCGTTTGATGTGATTCTTGAACTAGATGAAAATTTGAAGTGTCTTCTGAGTCTTGTGAAAATTTTAGCCTTATTAGACATCGTATGAATTTACGGTGAATTTTTCAAATGAACTGCGCAGTGCTGCTAGAATTTTATGTTCCGATCAGAGAGTTGCATAAATGTTTTGACTGACCAAATGATATGATTTCGGTGTGAAATTTTAACTGGGTGAACTTGAATGTGTCTAATGTGTTGTGACCAAATTTTAGCATCATATGAGGAAGGATGAATTTTTGGTGAATTTTTGAAGTTGACTGTGCAATTCTGCCAGAATATGTTTTCTCGACCAATAGGTTACGTTTCCGAATTGACCGACCAAAAGGGGGTATTTTGATATGAAATTTAAACTGGAAGTTATTTGATGAGTCTACTGCATTTTGGTAAAGTTTTAGCCCCAACGGAAGTCGGGTGATTTTATAGTGATTTTTACAAAACGGTCGCGCAATTCTGCCAGTTTTCTGCCTTATTAAAATGACACCTAGTTTCAAGATTTAAAAGTGTTATATGATGCATGTATGTCCAAGAAACGTGTTTAAACGTTGAAATCACTTGTGATCAGTTGAAATGTGTTACGCGTGTCTTACACCTTTGTGACGTATGTTGGGTTTGGGAAATTGAGGAAAACGATGAGAGAGAAGCGATAGGACATGCATAGTAAGATGATGTTGTGTGAGGCTGACTTGTGTTGTCATTGACAAGGGTGTTGTGTACTCGTGAACTCGAGGATCGAGAGTTGCTAAGTTGGGGTGTGAATTGCTAAGAGAACGAGGTGGGCTTTCTTTTACTAAACTCTTTTACGCTTTCAAAAGTATGATTATGGAGAAATAAGGGTGGTTTAAAGTGTTATGTCATGCCATGATGTTTTGTTTATGAGATTGTTGTCTGATGCCTAGTTCGTCGGAGCTTGCTCCGTTAGGCTATATGGCTGTAATGAATGAATGAAACGAATTCGGGTCTGAGTAGGGCCGCAAACCCTATCAGGCTGTGTACACAAGTGGGATCGTGAGCCGTCCTTGCTAGTCGGCCGGTCTCGTGGGCGAATAGTGTGGCCACACTTTCGTCGCACTATGGAAAGAGAATGTGATTGAATGATTGATGAGAAAGTGGGGAGATTGATTGTCTGGCCAGACTTTGAAATATTTTTGTGTTCTCGTGATATTTCTTAACTTCATAAAACTCGAGATCACTGGTATGGGTGACATAACTGTTTTTATGAAAATGTTTTCGGCATGAGCCCATTGAGTACAACAAGTACTCAGCCCTGCATGTGTTTTCCCTATGTGCAGGTTGAGCGGGATGTTGCGGTGGATGTTGAGTCTGCCTAGGGATTTTGGATGCGTTGTGTCTTCATACATAGGCGTCATCCTAGACTCTCTTTGAAACCTTATTTCCGCTGCTATATTTTTTGAACTAAAATATTATTCTTTAAGCTAATTGAGGCTTTCTTATGAACTGTTATCCTTAAATGCTATTCTTAATGTTTGTCCCTTGGTCACGATCGCCTCGTTTGTAACACCCCTAGCATGGGCGGTCGTGACAGAGTGGTATCAGAGCTTCGTTCTTTTGCTCTGGTCCGAGAGTCTTCTTTCACCTTAAGTCTAGAATAGTAAACCTTAAACTGGAAGTGTCACGAAGGCTCAACATCCAAAGCATCACGCTCAACCAAAGAAAGTGAGGTATGTTTTAAGTTGTTGAAAGAATGTGAGATCGATGTATGAAATTGATGATGATATGATGATGATGTTTTGGCAAGTGTACGCATGTGAATGAATGTTATACGTGAAGATGAATTTTGATGATATGATTATGTGGAATATGAGTACGATTGACATGAAAATGTAAGCACGTGTTATATATGTGAAGTATGCGCATGATTGACAACATGATCTAAGCACGTGTGGTATGTTGATCATGATATTGTTATGATGTGATTATATGGAGCATGAGCAAGACTAGTATGATGACTAAGTATGTTTTATATGTGTGAAAGTACTACGACGTGAGCATGTGAACATAGGATGATGTAGTGTTTTACATGAAGGACGAAAGTTGATGAGTTGTTTTGAGAATGTTAAATTTTTTTTTTTTAGAAAATAAATGAGTAATTTAAGAATGTTGTTTCAAACATATATGTGAAGTGCATGAGTGTTTTGTAACATTAATGGCTCGTTGTTCTAGTGGAGTTTGATTGAGGAAAAATGTTTATGTTGTGGAAGGTTGTTGAAAAAAAAAAACTTTAAATGAAAACATGTTAGTTCTTTCTTTTGGGAAAAATTAATTGATCAATGGAAAATATTATGTTTTAAAAAAAAAAAAACCTTTTCGATTGGAAAATTTAGCCATGGAAGTGTGATGTTTATATATGTTATGGGGTGCGAAGTATGAAGCGTTATTCTATGGAGTGTTTTATACGAGTGATGAAAGTTGATGTGAAAGTATGTTTTGAGTTTTGAGTAAAAAAAAAAACTTTTACTCTAAAGTTGAAATTGAAATGTGAAAATTTAGAGGAAAGTGTGAGAGTCTGAAGAAAATTTTATTTCAAAAGTTTTGAATGATAATGTGAAGTGTGAAAGTGTTTTGCTTTGATATGTGAAAATGTTGTGTGTTATAGTACTTGTTGTGATATTTTGTTCTCTACGAGATGATGAAATGTGTCGTGAACTTAGAGTGCCGAAGATGTAGACTAGTTGACCACGCGGACCGTAGTTCTAAATTGAAAACTCACCTATTGCTTTCCCGAGCGATGCAAACGAACGAGAATGGAAAGTGAGGAGAAATTTCTAAATTATCGAGATAGAGGATGGAGACCGGTGGACCATGAAACTTTTTCTATTTCTTGGAATGACGCTATGAACTTTGTATGCGAACATAGAGTGCCTAAGAAGTATGTTAGATTAAATGATATCGAATTTAGTTTTTGACAACTGCAATATCACTTTTCCGAGTGATAGGACAAATGGAAAAATGTGGTGTGAACTCGAACTTTATCCAATGATTACAAATTCAGAATTTTTTTTTCTGAATGACGAGAACAAGAAGAATGCGAAAAGACGTAGCATATGATAAAGAGTTTAAGAAAAAAAGAAGTGCAAATTAAAGAGTTGTTCCAAACGAGAAAATGTTCGAGGCAAGAAGAGATGCGAAATGATGTAATCCTACAACGGATGTAGAGATCATACTTGCGATCTAGTAGATAAATCCGATCTTCGGTCAAAAGTGGCGATGCGGCGAAAACGACCGTTATATCATGTTGAGAGCGCGAGTATAACTACAACGTTTTAAGAAAATGACGATTATCACGTGCAAGGAATATATGAAGATATGGCTTTCGACTACTGTTATTAGTTATAACGACACGATGAATCTCAACTTGGAATCCGCAGTTTCGTAGAACGATGTTACCATGTTCGGCCTCAGAAAGATGAACGAGAGAGTGTGACCCTCGTGGCTAGAATGAATGATTTTAATCAGCAGTACTTACTTGGATTATAAGAAATTCTTTTTGGAATCTTTCAATTAACGGTGAGCCCTTGTCTATTTACGACCTTGTTTGACTCACAATTCGCAATTATTGCACGTTATTTCTTTTCCTATATCGAATCATGACTCACTTTCAGTTCTTGAAAATTTGTGTTTGCCTTCGTCATTTTTGGACATCTTGATTAGTAGTCTTCTTTGATTCATCTTTCGTAAGGACAATATTTTGAATTTATGAACTTCCGCCTTTGAACTTCATTTCTAAAAGTTGTTTGCAGTTATGACCTTCAGTATGATCCCATTCCCAAACATGTTTCTTCAAAGGATGGAATATTCTTCTTGGAACTTTTGTACACCTTTTTATTTCGTAACTATGCATGCGGCAAGTTCTTCCTTGCAGAAGTGAAATTTTTAGCTCAGTTTCACTACACATATTGTTTCAGGCTCAATGATTTTCTTTCTGCAACACCAAGTTAAGACTATTGTGTCTCTTTTTCCTTAATGTGGTTGATTTAGCCGATCTTCCTAAAAAAAAGTTCACTTCACGTTGGTTGCAACCCTGTGAATCCATTGATGTGACATCATTATTCAGTAACATGATGTCGTCGAATCATGATCAGTGCTACCTCATGACATTTGTCTATGCTTCTAAATCCTCCCACGATTGATCATCTCATGTCATGACATGTTGGAACCATCATTCATTGATGCCAAAATTTTGCAAATTTGATTTGGCAATTGAAATATCTTATTTGGCAGCCTACTGTGGAATTTGAGACCTGATTCAGTTTCATCCTGTTTTCAAGGCCTATCTCATATTCTTTCGAGCTCTCGTCAGAAGTAAAGTCTCAACCTTTATGAGTTTATTTGAAATCTTAATTTCCAGAATGAACATGATCAAGATCAATGAAACTTAGACCCTGCCTTATTTTTTTCAAACCAATTTCTACAAGTTGGTGATGAGATCTAAAAGAGTCGAACTAGAAGTGTTGTTCTTGTTTTCTTAATTAATTCTGCAACCTTTCTGATTAAGACACCTTCAGCAGTGTTGCTACAATTTTGAATTCAGTTCATATCCAAGTAAGACTGCTTGATCAATTTTCGAGTTCTTGATACTAGACTTGGAGAAAAGGGTGGGGTTGAGCTTTTCGAATGTACACGGGGGAATAAGTTTCTATACTCAGACATGCGTAAAAGTGATACACCAGCTAGAGGCAAATTTCTTTTCAAACCCCTGGTGACGAGCCGACTTTTTTGTATGGGATTTCTTTAAATCGACAAACCTCTATAATCTCCGCATTGCGAGCAACCATGATGATAAGGAAAGGGCGTCCGGCGTATCTTGTGTACTTGAACGGAGAGGAAAGGAAGGAATTGAGAGTGGAAGAAGTGTCAGTAGTACGAGATTTTCTTGATGTGTTTTCCAGAAACTTTGCCTGGACCGCCAACCGACAGACAATTAGAGTTCACTATTGATTTGGAACCAGGATCTGCGCCAGTATCGAAGGCGCCATACCGAATGGCCCCTAAAGAGTTGGCAGAGTTGAAGATTCAGTTGCAAGAATTACTAGATTTGGGATTCATTTGACCTAGTGTGTCACCGTGAGGAGCGCCTGTGTTATTCGTGAAGAAGAAGGATGGAACGATGAGGATGTGCATCGACTACCGTGAGCTCAACAAGTTGACCTTGAAGAATAAGTACCCACTGCCAAGAATCGATGACTTATTTGACCAACTTCGAGGAGCTAAAGTATTTTCAAAAATGGACTTGAGGTCGGGATATCATCAACTAAAGGTCCTACGAGAGGATGTACCTAAGACGGCTTTTCGCACTCGTTATGGCCATTCTGAATTCGTCGTGATGCCATTTGGGCTGACCAACGCCCCGGCCGTCTTCATGGACATGATGAACCGAGTTTTCCACGAGTATCTCGACAAATTCATGTTAGTCTTCATCGATGATGTTTTAGTATACTCGAAGAACGAGGATGAACATGGAGGGCATCTGCATACTGTGTTGGAAACGTTATGAAGGGAGAAGCTTTATGCCAAGTTTAGTAAGTGTGAATTTTGGTTAACTCGAGTGAACATTCTTGGTCATATCGTGACGGCAAATGGGATTCAAGTAGACCCCGCAAAGGTTGAGGCTGTACAAAATTAGAAATCGCCGAAAACGCCGAGTGAAATCCGCAGTTTCTTGGGATTGGCGGGATACTACCGACGCTTCATCGAGGGATTCTCTAAAATCGCGAGACTAATGACACAATTGTTGAAGAAAGGAATCAAAGTGGTTTGGACGCTGGAATGCGAGACGAGTTTCCAACTGTTGAAAGAAAAGTTGACCACAACACATGTTCTAACGGTGTCGGCAGCCAACAAGGACTTCGCCGTCTCTACTGATACAAAAAAAAACTAGGACTTGGATGCGTGTTGATGCAAGATGGGAAAGTGATAGCATATGCTTCCCGACAGTTGAGATCGAATGAGCTGAATTTTCCGACCCATGATTTGGAACTAGCAGCAGTAGTGTACGCACTGAGAATTTGGAGACACCATCTCTATGAAGTGAGATGCGAGATGTATACGGATCATAAGAGTCTCAAGTACTTCGAGCAGAAGGAGCTAAATATGCGACAACGACATGGGTTAGAATTCGTGAAAGACTATGACTGTGGTATTCACTATCATCCGGGCAAGGCGAACGTAGTGGCAAATGCTTTGAGTAAGAAGGACCAGCCTCAATTGGCTTTGTTGCTAACTCAGGAGGAAGCATTTATCCGTGAGTTCGATAAGATGCAGTTGGAAATAGTAAAAGCGCCCGAGACAGTAGGAGAAAGAATAGCGACGCTAGTGATTGAGTCAGATTTGAGAACCAAGCTCATAGAAGCCCAACGACGTGATGAGAAGTTGGAAGAATTACGTGTGAAGGTGAGAACCGAGAAACATGACCATTTTCGTGAAGAGGCGAACAATGCTTTGACGTTCGATGGACGACTATGTGTGCCGAAAGACGAGGCACTGAAAGATGAGATTTTGAGTGAAGCATATGACACACCTTACACTGCTCACCCTGGAAGTACGAAGATGTATCGAGATTTGAAGCAACGTTTTTGGTGGAATGGGATGAAAGGAGACGTAGCGTCACATGTGGAACGATGTCTAGCGTGCCAACAAGTGAATGCCTTACACCAGCGGCCATATGGGAAGTTGCAACCACTCGAAATTCCCGAATGGAACTGGGAGCATATAGCCATGGACTTCGTGATGAGTTTGCCAAAGTCACAAAAGGGCAACACTGCGATTTGGGTGATTATCGATCGACTGACTAAAAGCGCGCACTTCTTACCGATTAACGATTTCCTATGGATCGGACAAATTAGCTAAGATCTACGTGAGTGAGATTGTACGTTTGCATGGAGTGCCAAAGACTTTTGTGTCCGACCGCGAAACGAAGTTCACATCAAAGTTTTGGATGAGTTTGCAATGGGAATTGGGCACACAACAAAACTTCAGCACTGCTTATCAACTGCAATCGGACGGACAGTCAGAGAGGACGATTCAAACGCTTGAGGATATACTACGAGCAGTTGTCTTAGATCGAGGGGAAAGTTGGGAAACTGTTCTACCGTTGGTTGAATTCGCCTACAACAATAGCTACCAAGCGACGATCGATATGGCTCCGTATGAAGCTTTATACGGCAGGAAGTGTCAATCCCCACTATATATGGATGAAGTTGGCGAGAGGAAGATGTTAAGACCCAACGCTATAAAGGAAATGACCGAAATTGTGCATCAAATCCGCGCAAGGATCAAGGAAGCTCAAGATAGGCAGAAGTCGTATGCTGACGTGCGTCGAACGGAAATCAAATTCGACGTTGGTGACAAAGTGTTCTTGAAAGTATCCCCGACGAAAGAAGTTGTGAGGTTTGGAATGAAGGGCAAGTTGAAACCGCGCTTTGTAGGATCGTACGAGATATTCGATGAAGTAGGCCCTGTAGCGTATCGTTTGGCGTTACCTCCCAGTTTTGGGAATGTACACAACGTGTTCCATGTGTCGTAGTTGCGCAAGTACGTGTTTGACCCCAAGCATGTGATTCGTCAAGAGGAAATGATCCTAAACCCGACATGAGCTACGAGGAAAGGCTAGAGACAATCCTAGATCAGAAGATACAAGAGTTGCGAAACAAGTCGATAGCATTCGTGAAAGTGTTGGAAACACCATGGTTCCAAGGAAGCCACGTGGGAGTTAGAAGATGGAATTAAAGAAAAGTACCCCGAGTTGTTTATGTGAGACGATCAAATTTCGGGACGAAATTTCTGTTAAGGTGGGTAGAATGTAACGACCCGCTAAATAGTTACCTACACGAAAGAATAAACCACGTATCAAATACACTTTCGACAACAAATCGAGACGAAAAGTTGGATAAGAACCGCGTCACATCAGGCACGTTTTCCAAGCGGATAAGAATCACATCGCATCAGGCACGTTTTTCAACGCCGCATTAATTACGCGTCACATCGAAACGAAAAGACGTGAATTTTTGTCTTTTATGAAAAAATTTTCTATAAATACAACCTCCTTTCATTTCATTTCATTTCATTTCATTTCATTTCTTTCGCAATCGAGAATCCGAGAGAGAGAAGAGAGAGGAGGAGCCGATGGCGGCGGATCCGCGACGGCGGATTCGTGGCAGCGGCGGCAGCGGTGAAGGGAGAGGGACGAATCGTGTCAACGTTTGTTTCTACCATTCGTTTTTCTTGATTCAAGAAGGTATAACTAAGATTTTCTTCTCATCTCCTTCATTGAAACTTTATTCTTGAATCCTACATGCATATAGAGGGTGTAGGAATCATAGATCGCAAAGTTAATCGGTGGGAAAGTGAGTTTGCTTGAGAACTTTGATAGTTATGCGATTTTTGATTAAGTTGTGTGAAGTTTGATTTGAATCCTTGGTAAATGATCTAAGTTTATGTGCAAACATGTTAAGAGAGTCTTATCAAGCATGATTGTGTGTTATAAGCATGAGAAAATTTTGTTTGGATGATTGTGGAAGAAACCCTAATTTCGAAATTTTGAGTATGAAAATTGTGGTGTTCGGATAGTGGATTCCGACGTGTATTTGACTGACCAAACGGTCGAATTTTGATACGAAAATTTTACTGAGTAAATTTCAAGGTGATTTCTGTGTCTCGTATAAATTTCAGCCCTTTTTGTCGAAAAATGAATTTTTTAAAAATGTTTGAAGTCGACTGCGCAATTCTGCCAGTAACGTGTGCTCTCGGCCAGAATGTTTCGAAATCTGTTTGACCGAACAAATGACCTCCGTTTGATGTGATTCTTGAACTAGATGAAAATTTGAAGTGTCTTCTGAGTCTTGTGAAAATTTTAGCCTTATTAGACGTCGTATGAATTTACGGTGAATTTTTCAAATGAACTGCGCAGTGCTGCTAGAATTTTATGTTCCGATCAGAGAGTTGCATAAATGTTTTGACTGACCAAATGATATGATTTCGGTGTGAAATTTTAACTGGGTGAACTTGAATGTGTCTAATGTGTTGTGACCAAATTTTAGCATCATATGAGGAAGGATGAATTTTTGGTGAATTTTTGAAGTTGACTGTGCAATTCTGCCAGAATATGTTTTCTCGACCAATAGGTTACGTTTCCGAATTGACCGACCAAAAGGGGGTATTTTGATATGAAATTTAAACTGGAAGTTATTTGATGAGTCTACTGCATTTTGGTAAAGTTTTAGCCCCAACGGAAGTCGGGTGATTTTATAGTGATTTTTACAAAACGGTCGCGCAATTCTGCCAGTTTTCTGCCTTATTAAAATGACACCTAGTTTCAAGATTTAAAAGTGTTATATGATGCATGTATGTCCAAGAAACGTGTTTAAACGTTGAAATCACTTGTGATCAGTTGAAATGTGTTACGCGTGTCTTACACCTTTGTGACGTATGTTGGGTTTGGGAAATTGAGGAAAACGATGAGAGAGAAGCGATAGGACATGCATAGTAAGATGATGTTGTGTGAGGCTGACTTGTGTTGTCATTGACAAGGGTGTTGTGTACTCGTGAACTCGAGGATCGAGAGTTGCTAAGTTGGGGTGTGAATTGCTAAGAGAACGAGGTGGGCTTTCTTTTACTAAACTCTTTTACGCTTTCAAAAGTATGATTATGGAGAAATAAGGGTGGTTTAAAGTGTTATGTCATGCCATGATGTTTTGTTTATGAGATTGTTGTCTGATGCCTAGTTCGTCGGAGCTTGCTCCGTTAGGCTATATGGCTGTAATGAATGAATGAAACGAATTCGGGTCTGAGTAGGGCCGCAAACCCTATCAGGCTGTGTACACAAGTGGGATCGTGAGCCGTCCTTGCTAGTCGGCCGGTCTCGTGGGCGAATAGTGTGGCCACACTTTCGTCGCACTATGGAAAGAGAATGTGATTGAATGATTGATGAGAAAGTGGGGAGATTGATTGTCTGGCCAGACTTTGAAATATTTTTGTGTTCTCGTGATATTTCTTAACTTCATAAAACTCGAGATCACTGGTATGGGTGACATAACTGTTTTTATGAAAATGTTTTCGGCATGAGCCCATTGAGTACAACAAGTACTCAGCCCTGCATGTGTTTTCCCTATGTGCAGGTTGAGCGGTATGTTGCGGTGGATGTTGAGTCTGCCTAGGGATTTTGGATGCGTTGTGTCTTCATACATAGGCGTCATCCTAGACTCTCTTTGAAACCTTATTTCCGCTGCTATATTTTTTGAACTAAAATATTATTCTTTAAGCTAATTGAGGCTTTCTTATGAACTGTTATCCTTAAATGCTATTCTTAATGTTTGTCCCTTGGTCACGATCGCCTCGTTTGTAACACCCCTAGCATGGGCGGTCGTGACAACTAAACTCTCACACTATACACAAAACGGACACACTACACGCACACTATACATACAATACATTGCAGCCAAATATACTAATCAAACTATACAAAAAACACACACTGCACAAAATACACAAATTATACACAAATTATACATAAAATACATACATTACTCACATCATACACAAACTACACTACACATTACAGAAACTATACACAAGATACCCACATTGCACATATTTTAAACCAAATATACACTATATACAAAATACACTCTAACATTACAGAAACTATACACATGATACCCACATTACACATATTTTAAACCAAATATACATTAGATATACATATAGAAAATGCACATTATACATAATACACAAAGTGTAACACACAACACATTGTAAAAAATATACAAAAAGCTACACAATAAAACATAGTATATATGCTACAAAAAACACACAGTATACTTGTACAAAAAATACACACATATCACACACAATAACACCCTATGCAAAAAATACATGCACTTGACGCACACTAATAAACAAAATTCACATTCTATACACAATACAAGCACATCACATACATACACAAAATACACACTACATAAATTACAAATAACAAAGTATATACATAGAATACACACAATGCATACTGCACACACTATACATAAAATAAACGCACTAAATACACAATACACACAGTTTACATACACGTACGAGAACAAAACACACAACACAATATAAACACAATAAAAAGACTAAATACACCTACACTATACAAAAAAACATAGTACATGTGCTTCCAAAAACACACAATATATAATAAATATACATGTACTGAAAATACACAAAATACAAACAAACACTACACACAAATTGCAAATGAAACACTCTATAAACAAACTAGATGCACTACAAACACACTACACACAATGCATTGCAACTATACACAAACTAGATAGATTAATTACATTATACACAAAATACACACATTACACACACTATAAACCAAATACATATACTAGACACTATACATACGGACAGCTACAAACATAAAATACACATATACAAAAAGTACAAACAAAGCACACACAATAAACACACATTGGACACACGCTATAGACAATGTTCATAAAACAAATATACTAAACACACAAAACAGACAGAACCCTAAAATTACACAGACTATAAACAAAATACAAACATTTCACGCACAAAATACACACACCACATTATACAGAAAATGTACATTATACATAGGACACAAAATACACGCTCTATACAGACTATTCACAATATACACAAACTATACACTAAATATACATGTACAAAAATACACACTATAAGCACCATACACAAAGTACACACTCTATACACAAAATACAAGCACATTCATATACACACATAACACAAAATACACACAACATAGATTGCACATAATACACAAGACGCTATACCCAAAGTATATACACAAAATACACAGTACATATAGCACACAATACACACCGTGCTCAAAATACATTGCACACAACACACACACTACACACAAAATATATATACAATATACCCAAAACAATGCTACATAATATACACAAATACACACCATGTGCTCATAATACATATATTGAACACAATACACACAATACACATACTACTCACACCACATACATTATAACAAACACACACTATATAGAAAAAATATGTACGTAAGGAAAATACAACACTATACATATTGCACAATATACACAAACTAAACATATTATACGCAAAATACATGCACTGTAAACGCAAAACACAGACTATGTGCTACACACACTACATAAAACACACATTATAGAAAATAAACTCGCATATAGAAAATACACATTGCACATACATATGCACAGAAATACATGTACTGCAAATACACTGCCCACTCAGTTACACAACCTATAAACAAAATACATGCACCATAAATACAAAATACGAATAATGCGCTGCACACTCACTACAAAATAAATAGTACAGACTAACACTAAACTCTCACACTATACACAAAATGGACACACTACACGCACACTATACATACAATACATTGCAGCCAAATATACTAATCAAACTATACAAAAAACACACACTGCACAAAATACACAAATTATACACAAATTATACATAAAATACATACATTACTCACATCATACACAAACTACACTACACATTACAGAAACTATACACAAGATACCCACATTGCACATATTTTAAACCAAATATACACTATATACAAAATACACTCTAACATTACAGAAACTATACACATGATACCCACATTACACATATTTTAAACCAAATATACATTAGATATACATATAGAAAATGCACATTATACATAATACACAAAGTGTAACACACAACACATTATAAAAAATATACAAAAAGCTACACAATAAAACATAGTATATATGCTACAAAAAACACACAGTATACTTGTACAAAAAATACACACATATCACACACAATAACACCCTATGCAAAAAATACATGCACTTGACGCACACTAATAAACAAAATTCACATTCTATACACAATACAAGCACATCACATACATACACAAAATACACACTACATAAATTACAAATAACAAAGTATATACATAGAATACACACAATGCATACTGCACACACTATACATAAAATAAACGCACTAAATACACAATACACACAGTTTACATACACGTACGAGAACAAAACACACAACACAATATAAACACAACAAAAAGACTAAATACACCTACACTATACAAAAAAACATAGTACATGTGCTTCCAAAAACACACAATATATAATAAATATACATGTACTGAAAATACAGAAAATACAAACAAACACTACACACAAATTGCAAATGAAACACTCTATAAACAAACTAGATGCACTACAAACACACTACACACAATGCATTGCAACTATACACAAACTAGATAGATTAATTACATTATACACAAAATACACACATTACACACACTATAAACCAAATACATATACTAGACACTATACATACGGACAGCTACAAACATAAAATACACATATACAAAAAGTACAAACAAAGCACACACAATAAACACACATTGGACACACGCTATAGACAATGTTCATAAAACAAATATACTAAACACACAAAACAGACAGAACCCTAAAATTACACAGACTATAAACAAAATACAAACATTTCACGCACAAAATACACACACCACATTATACAGAAAATGCACATTATACATAGGACACAAAATACACGCTCTATACAGACTATTCACAATATACACAAACTATACACTAAATATACATGTACAAAAATACACACTATAAGCACCATACACAAAGTACACACTCTATACACAAAATACAAGCACATTCATATACACACATAACACAAAATACACACAACATAGATTGCACATAATACACAAGACGCTATACCCAAAGTATATACACAAAATACACAGTACATATAGCACACAATACACACCGTGCTCAAAATACATTGCACACAACACACACACTACACACAAAATATATATACAATATACCCAAAACAATGCTACATAATATACACAAATACACACCATGTGCTCATAATACATATATTGAACACAATACACACAATACACATACTACTCACACCACATACATTATAACAAACACACACTATATAGAAAAAATATGTACGTAAGGAAAATACAACACTATACATATTGCACAATATACACAAACTAAACATATTATACACAAAATACATGCACTGTAAACGCAAAACACAGACTATGTGCTACACACACTACATAAAACACACATTATAGAAAATAAACTCGCATATAGAAAATACACATTGCACATACATATGCACAGAAATACATGTACTGCAAATACACTGCCCACTCAGTTACACAACCTATAAACAAAATACATGCACCATAAATACAAAATACGAATAATGCGCTGCACACTCACTACAAAATAAATAGTACAGACTAACACTAAACTCTCACACTATACACAAAACGGACACACTACACGCACACTATACATACAATACATTGCAGCCAAATATACTAATCAAACTATACAAAAAACACACACTGCACAAAATACACAAATTATACACAAATTATACATAAAATACATACATTACTCACATCATACACAAACTACACTACACATTACAGAAACTATACACAAGATACCCACATTGCACATATTTTAAACCAAATATACACTATATACAAAATACACACTAACATTACAGAAACTATACACATGATACCCACATTACACATATTTTAAACCAAATATACATTAGATATACATATAGAAAATGCACATTATACATAATACACAAAGTGTAACACACAACACATTATAAAAAATATACAAAAAGCTACACAATAAAACATAGTATATACGCTACAAAAAACACACAGTATACTTGTATAAAAAATACACACTTATCACACACAATAACACCCTATGCACAAAATACATGCACTTGACGCACACTAATACACAAAATTCACATTCTATACACAATACAAGCACATCACATACATACACAAAATATACACTGCATAAATTACAAATAACAAAGTATATACATAGAATACACACAATGCATATTGCACACACTATGCATAAAATAAACGTACTAAATACACAATACACACAGTTTACATACACGTACGAGAACAAAACACACAACACAATATAAACACAACAAAAAGACTAAATACACCTACACTATACAAAAAAAAATAGTACATGTGCTTCCAAAAACACACAATATATAATAAATATACATGTACTGAAAATACACAAAATACAAACAAACACTACACACAAATTGCAGTGTGTGTAGTGTGTGTATTGTGTATTTTCTGTAGTTTGTGTATTGTGTATTTTCTGTAGTGTGTGTAGCACATAGTCTGTGTTTTGCATTTACAGTGCATGTATTTTGCGTATAATATGTTTAGTTTGTGTATATTGTGCAATATGTATAGTGTTGTATTTTCCTTACGTACATATTTTTTCTATATAGTGTGTGTTTGTTATAATGTATGTGGTGTGAGTAGTATGTGTATTTATGTATTGTGTTCAACATATGTATTATGAGCACATGGTGTGTATTTGTGTATATTATGTAGCATTGTTTTGTGTATATTGTATATATATTTTGTGTGTAGTGTGTGTGTTGTGTGCAATGTATTTTGAGCACGGTGTATATTGTGTGCTATATGTACTTGTGTATTTTGTGTATATACTTTAGGTATAGCGTCTTGTGTATTATGTGCAATCTGTGTTTGTGTGTATTTTGTGTTATGTGGGTATATGAATGTGCTTGTATTTTGTGTATAGAGTGTGTACTTTGTGTATGGTGCTTATAGTGTGTATTTTTGTACATGTATATTTAGTGTATAGTTTGTGTATGTTGTGAATAGTCTATATAGAGCGTGTATTTTGTGTCCTATGTATAATGTTCATTTTTTGTATAATGTGGTGTGTGTATTTTGTGCGTGAAATGTTTGTATTTTGTTTATAGTCTGTGTAATTTTAGGGTTCTGTCTGTTTTGTGTATTTAGTATATTTGTTTTATGAACATTGTCTATAGCGTGTGTCCAATGTGTGTTTATTGTGTGTGCTTTGTTTGTACTTTTTGTATATGTGTATTTTATGTATGTAGCTGTCTGTATGTATAGTGTCTAGTATATGTATTTGGTTTATAGTGTGTGTAATGTGTGTATTTTGAGTATAATGTAATTAATCTATCTAGTTTGTGTATAGTTGCAATGCATTGTGTGTAGTGTGTTTGTAGTGCATCTAGTTTGTTTATAGAGTGTGGTTATTATTGGCTGTGTAAAGTTTTTCTTTTGTTTTATCACAATATTTAGTAGGAACAACTCCTTCTCTGATAATATTCTGGTCAGCACCCGAATCAACTAACGCCATTATATTGGTTTTGAAGTCACTGATAACCAGAGTTACGTTAACATGCCATTTTTGATAATTCATTTCTTGGATGACTTTTATGGAATTATTTTCTGAATTTTGTTCCGAATTTTCCCAATTATTAACTTCTGTATTATTTTCAATAATAGAAAGTCTTGTTTCTAATTCAAAATCCTTTTCTTTAAGTCTATAAAATTCTTCATTAATTTGTTTTTTAAGATTATTAATTTCACTCTGAAGGTCTTTTGTAGTTATTTGTTTTGATATACTTTGATAAGGATATTTATCCCATAGTTTGTTTAGGCTGAACTCTTCTTTTATATTAATCTTCTTAGAAGTAGATGGCTCTTCAAGAATTAAGTCCTTTAACTTGTTAAGATAATCATCCCTAGTTTCAGTGTCAGGGATTTGGTGAAGGAGATCAAGAATAGCTTCCTTCTTTTCTTTAGAAATGGTATTGATGCAAATTTTGCAAATATCTTTTTCATTTTCATTACTACTATGGTAATTACTACTTCCAGAGGTGTTTTGAATTTCTTCAATTTCTGACTCACTTTCAGAATTGGAGGAACTATTTTCTTCTCTTAAAAGGTTATTAATCTGTTTACTTAGTAATCTAATGTTTTTATTTCTTTTCTTCCAACATCGTTCTTCGGTGTGACCCCCCTTTTTGCAATATTCACATTTTATCTTATCCCTGTCTTTATCCTTTGTTGGTTTGAATTTTCTTTTTGATTTTGTAAAATTACTTCGTGACGTTCTATAATAATCATGCTTTTGAGTATCTTTCTTGAATTTTCTAATTTTCTTTTTGCTCTTAGACGAAGGAGCCTCAATTTTTTCTATTCCAAACATTTCACAGAATCACCCTAATTCGTTTTTGGCATTTTGTTTGTCCTTTCTATATTTGTTTTGTATTTTTATTTCCATACAAAGGGCTAATCCTTCTTTTTTGATAAAAGCAAATAATTGACCAAAAGTTATATTTTCAAAAGGGATATTTTCAGAATCAATATCATCTTTAAGTTTTTGTATTATTCTTTCACTAAACAGTTTGGGTAATCCTGCTATGAATCTTTCTTTCCAAAAGGCTTGATTACAATCATTTCTTTTGAGGACATGAGTTATGAAGACATCTTTATACCATCTGTAATCGGATAAGGAAGGGCATCTTAGATTATTTAAAACCATAGAGGAGCTATTATATTCTTCCCTAGGGTTTCCGACAAAATACATGGAGATGGTAATAATAAGGAAATCACAAGCATCGCTTGCTTCATGTATTTCACCATCTTGATCTTCGGTATTAACAATATGATTAAGAATTTCTTCCTTGCTTTCTAGGCTTAACGCATTATCCCACCAATTTTTAAGTTGGCCTGTAAAACCATTAACAAGGAGGACACAAGCTTCTTTTTCAGAAATACCAGCATATCTAAATGCCATTTTTGCCATTCCCATTTCTTGTAAAGTATTGAGAATTTCATATTCAGGTTTTCCATCAATATTCCATTCAGTAATTGAGGTTCCATCATAACTGGACCTATGAAATTGACCTCTTTCTTCATACAGCAAATCTGCTGGCGAAGGCCTACTATAATAAGGTTTATTACTGTTAAATTTTTTCCCCTTGAAAATTTTATTTATCTTAAGAGGGGAGTTACTAGACTCTTTGAAAACATCTTCTAGTTTTTCAACAAAATTATCTTCCTTTTCAGATGAAGAGTAACTTAATTGTTCAGTACTAGACTCGTGGCAATGTTGAATAACATTCGTAGTTAACTTGCTTGGTCCAACAAGGTTTCCAGAGATCTTTTTAAGAATTTCCTCTATTTTTGAATTGAAGGAAATATTCATATTTTTCAAATTATCATTGCTTTTGAAAAAAGGGTTGGAAGTATCGTTAAGGATGCTTTGTTTATTAACAGTAAATAATTTTGATGAAATAGTATCTAGTTGTTCTGCAATGGTACCAAGGATTTGGTTTGAAAAATTACTTTGTTGGATAATTTTCCGGAATTCTCTGTTTTCCTCAGGGTCATAACATTAGTTCGTTTGAAAGGGTCAGCAATAATCTCTCCTTTAGAATTTGAATTTTCAGAGCTTGAAGAGGGGGATGGACAGCTGAAATAACTATATTTTTTTCAGAAGAATACCACCTTTTCATAAGGCTTGATCCAACTTCTATGGCAGGTTTTTTGAAATAATTATACCATCCTTCAGAGGATAGATGAATTGCTATGAAATCATAAAAAAGGAAATTTGATTTGATTTTTTTCATTTCTCTCATCCATTTCTCTTTTATTTCACTCTTAATTCTATCATTTAATTCATTGAACCATCTTTCTTTTTCTTTGTAAATAGGATTGCTTAATTCTTTCTCAAGATAATCCATGTCAGGTTCAAATTCTTTATTAGTAGTTATGACCATAGTACTCCTAGTCGGTGAGTAAGGGTCATCTATGTTTTGTTCCATAGGAGAATTTGGTCGAGGTATGGGAGTTTTGAAGGTCCAATTTCTTTCAGATGTGCTAGGCATGTCAGAACAAGAGGCTCTACTGCTTTCATAGTTGAAACACCTATTGTTTCTAAAAGTTGAGAAAGAATTTGTTCTATCAAATTTGACAGTTATAGTGCCATTTGGTTCCTCAATGATCTGAGATGGTTCTGTTTTTTCTAAGTTTCTAGGAGCATGAGGTTCTATTATAGTAAACTGACTTGGGATAGTAATTTCATCCCATTTTAGTCTTTTAGGAGTATAGGTTGAGGACTGCTCAGCATCAACCTGCAGAAGGATAGTTTCTCCTTTTGAAAAGGGATTCTTACTGAATTTAGGATTCAGATTAGACGTCATTAGTCTAAGATAGACTCTAAACATGACAACAAAGTTTTTACATACATGAAACTCATCCCCTTGAATTTGTACATCAAGGATGAGAGATTCAAGGATCATGGGATCTGTGAGATCGACAGAGAAATTTGGACAGCAGTTAAAACACTGCACAAAATACACAAATTATACACAAATTCATCTATCTTCAAAATCATTAATATAATTTGTGTTATTGTGTGTGATATGTGTGTATTTTTTGTACAAGTATACTGTGTGTTTTTTGTAGCATATATACTATGTTTTATTGTGTAGCTTTTTGTATATTTTTTATAATGTGTTGTGTGTTACACTTTGTGTATTATGTATAATGTGCATTTTCTATATGTATATCTAATGTATATTTGGTTTAAAATATGTGTAATGTGGGTATCATGTGTATAGTTTCTGTAATGTTAGTGTGTATTTTGTATATAGTGTATATTTGGTTTAAAATATGTGCAATGTGGGTATCTTGTGTATAGTTTCTGTAATGTGTAGTGTAGTTTGTGTATGATGTGAGTAATGTATGTATTTTATGTATAATTTGTGTATACTTTGTGTATTTTGTGCAGTGTGTGTTTTTTGTATAGTTTGATTAGTATATTTGGCTGCAATGTATTGTATGTATAGTGTGCGTGTAGTGTGTCCGTTTTGTGTATAGTGTGAGAGTTTTGTGTTAGTCTGTACTATTTATTTTGTAGTGAGTGTGCAGCGCATTATTTGTATTTTGTATTTTGTATTTATGGTGCATGTATTTTGTTTATAGGTTGTGTAACTGAGTGGTCAGTGTATTTGCAGTACATGTATTTATGTGCATATGTATGTGCAGTGTGTATTTTCTATATGCGAGTTTATTTTCTATAATGTGTGTTTTATGTAGTGTGTGTATTGTGTATTTTCTGTAGTTTGTGTATTGTGTATTTTCTGTAGTGTGTGTAGCACATAGTCTGTGTTTTGCGTTTACAGTGCATGTATTTTGCGTATAATATGTTTAGTTTGTGTATATTGTGCAATATGTATAGTGTTGTATTTTCCTTACGTACATATTTTTTCTATATAGTGTGTGTTTGTTATAATGTATGTGGTGTGAGTAGTATGTGTATTGTGTGTATTGTGTTCAATATATGTATTATGAGCACATGGTGTGTATTTGTGTATATTGTGTAGCATTGTTTTGTGTATATTGTATATATATTTTGTGTGTAGTGTGTGTTGTGTGCAATGTATTTTGAGCACGGTGTGTATTGTGTGCTATATGTACTTGTGTATTTTGTGTATATACTTTGGGTATAGCGTCTTGTATATTATGTGCAATCTATGTTGTGTGTATTTTGTGTTATGTGTGTATATGAATGTGCTTGTATTTTGTGTATAGAGTGTGTACTTTGTGTATGGTGCTTATAGTGTGTATTTTTGTACATGTATATTTAGTGTATAGTTTTTGTATGTTGTGAATAGTCTGTATAGAGCTTGTATTTTGTGTCCTATGTATAATGTGCATTTTCTGTATAATGTAGTGTGTGTATTTTGTGCGTGAAATGTTTGTATTTTGTTTATAGTCTGTGTAATTTTAGGGTTCTGTCTGTTTTGTGTATTTAGTCTATTTGTTTTATGAACATTGTGTATAGCGTGTGTCCAATGTGTGTTTATTGTGTGTGCTTTGTTTGTACTTCTTGTATATGTGTATTTTATGTATGTAGCTGTCTGTATGTATAGTGTCTAGTATATGTATTTGGTTTATAGTGTGTGTATTGTGTGTATTTTGTGTATAATGTAATTAATCTATCTAGTTTGTGTATAGTTGCAATGCATTGTGTGTAGTGTGTTTGTTGTGCATCTAGTTTGTTTATAGAGTGTTTCATTTGCAATTTGTGTGTAGTGTTTGTTTGTATTTTGTGTATTTTCAGTACATGTATATTTATTATATATTGTGTGTTTTTGGAAGCACATGTACTATGTTTTTTTGTATAGTGTAGGTGTATTTAGTCTTTTTGTTGTGTTTATATTGTGTTGTGTGTTTTGTTCTCGTACGTGTATGTAAACTGTGTGTATTGTGTATTTAGTGCGTTTATTTTATGCATAGTGTGTGCAGTATGCATTGTGTGTATTCTATGTATATACTTTGTTATTTGTAATTTATGTAGTGTATATTTTGTGTATGTATGTGATGTGCTTGTATTGTGTATAGAATGTGAATTTAGTGTGTTAGTGTGCGTCCAGTGCATGTATTTTGTGCATAGGGTGTTATTGTGTGTGATATGTGTGTATTTTTTGTACAAGTATACTGTTTGTTTTTTGTAGCATATATACTATGTTTTATTGTGTAGCTTTTTGTATATTTTTTATAATGTGTTGTGTGTTACACTTTGTGTATTATGTATAATGTGCATTTTCTATATGTATATCTAATGTATATTTGGTTTAAAATATGTGTAATGTGGGTATCATGTGTATAGTTTCTGTAATGTTAGTGTGTATTTTGTATATAGTGTATATTTGGTTTAAAATATGTGCAATGTGGGTATCTTGTGTATAGTTTCTGTAATGTGTAGTGTAGTTTGTGTATGATGTGAGTAATGTATGTATTTTATGTATAATTTGTGTATAATTTGTGTATTTTGCGCAGTGTGTGTTTTTTGTATAGTTTGATTAGTATATTTGGCTGCAATGTATTGTATGTATAGTGTGCGTGTAGAGTGTCCGTTTTGTGTATAGTGTGAGAGTTTAGTGTTAGTCTGTACTATTTATTTTGTATTGAGTGTGCTGCGCATTATTTGTATTTTGTATTTATGGTGCATGTACTACAGAAAATACACAATACATGTACTGCATGTATTTGCAGTACATGTATTTCTGTGCATATGTATGTGCAGTGTGTATTTTCTATATGCGAGTTTATTTTCTATAATGTGTGTTTTATGTAGTGTATGTATTGTGTATTTTCTGTAGTTTGTGTATTGTGTATTTTCTGTAGTGTGTGTAGCACATAGTCTGTGTTTTGCGTTTACAGTGCATGTATTTTGCGTATAATATGTTTAGTTTGTGTATATTGTGCAATATGTATAGTGTTGTATTTTCCTTACGTACATATTTTTTCTATATAGTGTGTGTTTGTTATAATGTATGTGGTGTGAGTAGTATGTGTATTGTGTGTATTGTGTTCAATATATGTATTATGAGCACATGGTGTGTATTTGTGTATATTGTGTAGCATTGTTTTGTGTATATTGTATATATATTTTGTGTGTAGTGTGTGTTGTGTGCAATGTATTTTGAGCACGGTGTGTATTGTGTGCTATATGTACTTGTGTATTTTGTGTATATACTTTGGGTATAGCGTCTTGTATATTATGTGCAATCTATGTTGTGTGTATTTTGTGTTATGTGTGTATATGAATGTGCTTGTATTTTGTGTATAGAGTGTGTACTTTGTGTATGGTGCTTATAGTGTGTATTTTTGTACATGTATATTTAGTGTATAGTTTGTGTATGTTGTGAATAGTCTGTATAGAGCGTGTATTTTGTGTCCTATGTATAATGTGCATTTTCTGTATAATGTAGTGTGTGTATTTTGTGCATGAAATGTTTGTATTTTGTTTATAGTCTGTGTAATTTTAGGGTTCTGTCTGTTTTGTGTATTTAGTCTATTTGTTTTATGAACATTGTGTATAGCGTGTGTCCAATGTGTGTTTATTGTGTGTGCTTTGTTTGTACTTCTTGTATATGTGTATTTTATGTATGTAGCTGTCTGTATGTATAGTGTCTAGTATATGTATTTGGTTTATAGTGTGTGTAATGTGTGTATTTTGTGTATAATGTAATTAATCTATCTAGTTTGTGTATAGTTGCAATGCATTGTGTGTAGTGTGTTTGTTGTGCATCTAGTTTGTTTATAGAGTGTTTCATTTGCAATTTGTGTGTAGTGTTTGTTTGTATTTTGTGTATTTTCAGTACATGTATATTTATTATATATTGTGTGTTTTTGGAAGCACATGTACTATGTTTTTTTGTATAGTGTAGGTGTATTTAGTCTTTTTGTTGTGTTTATATTGTGTTGTGTGTTTTGTTCTCGTACGTGTATGTAAACTGTGTGTATTGTGTATTTAGTACGTTTATTTTATGCATAGTGTGTGCAATATGCATTGTGTGTATTCTATGTATATACTTTGTTATTTGTAATTTATGCAGTGTATATTTTGTGTATGTATGTGATGTGCTTGTATTGTGTATAGAATGTGAATTTTGTGTGTTAGTGTGCGTCCAGTGCATGTATTTTGTGCATAGGGTGTTATTGTGTGTGATATGTGTGTATTTTTTGTACAAGTATACTGTTTGTTTTTTTTAGCATATATACTATGTTTTATTGTGTAGCTTTTTGTATATTTTTTATAATGCGTTGTGTGTTACACTTTGTGTATTATGTATAATGTGCATTTTCTATATGTATATCTAATGTATATTTGGTTTAAAATATGTGTAATGTGGGTATCATGTGTATAGTTTCTGTAATGTTAGTGTGTATTTTGTATATAGTATATATTTGGTTTAAAATATGTGCAATGTGGGTATCTTGTGTATAGTTTCTGTAATGTGTAGTGTAGTTTGTGTATGATGTGAGTAATGTATGTATTTTATGTATAATTTGTGTATAATTTGTGTATTTTGTGCAGTGTGTGTTTTTTGTATAGTTTGATTAGTATATTTGGCTGCAATGTATTGTATGTATAGTGTGCGTGTAGTGTGTCCGTTTTGTGTATAGTGTGAGAGTTTAGTGTTAGTCTGTACTATTTATTTTGTAGTGAGTGTGCAGTGCATTATTTGTATTTTGTATTTATGGTGCATGTATTTTGTTTATAGGTTGTGTAACTGAGTGGGCAGTGTATTTGCACTATATGTATTTCTATGCATATGTATGTGCAGTGTGTATTTTCTATATGCGAGTTTATTTTCTATAATGTGTGTTTTATGTAGTGTGTGTATTGTGCATTTTCTGTAGTTTGTGTATTGTGTGTTTCATTTGCAATTTGTGTGTAGTGTTTATTTGTATTTTGTGTATTTTCAGTACATCTATATTTATTATATATTGTGTGTTTTTGGAAGCACATGTACTATGTTTTTTTGTATAGTGTAGGTGTATTTAGTCTTTTTGTTGTGTTTATATTGTGTTGTGTGTTTTGTTCGCGTACGTGTATGTAAACTGTGTGTATTGTGTATTTATGCGTTTATTTTATCTATAGTGTGTGCAGTATGCATTGTGTGTATTCTATGTATATACTTTGTTATTTGTAATTTATGTAGTGTGTATTTTGTGTATGTATGTGATGTGCTTGTATTGTGTATAGAATGTGAATTTCGTGTGTTAGTGTGCGTCCAGTGCATGTATTTTGTGCATAGGGTGTTATTGTGTGTGATATGTGTGTAATTTTTTTACATGTATACTGTGTATTTTTTGTAGCATATATACTGTGGTTTTTTTGGGTAGCTTTTTGTATATTTTTTATAATGTGTTGTGTGTTACACTTTGTGTATTAATTATTTAGTTGTAATAGCCGAGACTTAGGTTTCTCGGGAGTTATGAAATAAAATACTAGAACTTTTATTGACAAATGAAAGAGTATTTTTATTTCTTGAAAAAGGGTACAATTACAATTTTCAGAAACCTCAAACTAAATTACAATCTTTGACAATGAAAATAAAAGTCGAGCTACACTACTACATTTAGAAATCCCTAAGGGCTACTTTGGCCTTCGTCATCGGGCCGTCTCGGCCCCAGATTTTTCAAACGAGCCGGGAGGGCGAGACCACGAGGGAAGACAGCCTCGTTGGCCAGTCGCAACTCCTGCCAAAGCACACGAAAGAGAACTAGTTGCATGAATAGAGACTGTTGGTGGATTGTGATAGCTCGGCACCAAGCTCAGCAGTTCGCCACCAAGCTCGGCAGTTCGGCAGGGAGCTCAGCAGTTCGGTACCAAGCTCGGCAGTTCGGCACCAAGCTCGGCAACTCCGTGATCTGGAGAGAAAGATCAAAACATGAAGAAGAGCTCGGCTGTTATGACAACTCGTTTCAACAGCCGTTAGATCTCCTCAATTGTTTACAGAGACAACAAGAGAAATGTATTAAGAAAGGGAAGGGGAAAACAATACCTTTCAGAAAGGTGAGTGAGTGTTGGACCGAAAGAGGCAAACTCCAGCCAGCAGGCTCCCCTCCAGCTAATACTCTGCAAAGCTGCGGGTAACAGCCCTTGCTTCCCCTACCCAAACCGGTTATAGTCCGGAAATCAGCCCCCACAATGCCACCTCTAGTGTGCACCTGCAAAAGAAGACAAAATTCATGAATGAATCAGAGTACAAGGCAGCACAAAACACCAAAATCAGTTAAAGGATGCTGCAAGGTCAGCCAACACTCAGCCTCTGCAGCTTTCAGTTACAAGATATGTGTTTTTATACACATTCTAAGCCCCTCGGTTACTATACCACACCACAACACCTTCCACTTAGTAGCAAAGTAACAAGCTAAAGAGAGGGAGGGAGAACCGAGAGAAAGCGGAAGGAATCGAGCAAGAGTAAGAGCAGCCTCACTCAGCAATCACAAGAGGTAAATCCTCCAAACCATACTAGCATCATGTAGTACACAGTAGATAGCCAAGAATGAGAACTTAGGAACACATGAGCTCAAGAACATAGGAGTATGCCTTAGAACCCCACATCAGAACATAATCAGTAACATAGAAACGGCTACCACTGGCTCAACCCCTCCATGAAATCAAATCAATCATAGCAGAATGTAAGAAAATCCCCTAATGCTCAAGTCACAGTATCTTTTTCGCAAGCTTCACTTAACAACACTAGAAAGTTTTAAACAAGAAACTTAGCTTTGGAGGGAGAATGGCTCTGGCCGAGGTGCCGTGCTGCCAGAGGCGGAAACGCTAGACGAGAGGCAGCGACCCGACGGCGGGGTGTCAAGAGCGGTGGCGAGCCGAGACAGCAGGCGATCCCGGCGTGCAGTAACGGCAACGGACCCTACCGTGTTCAGCCTAACCCCTGCGAACAGCGACGGCGTAAGCCTCGCGAAGCTGGATGCCTCCCCACTGGCCCTCGACGGTGGCGGCTCGACGAGCTCGCGGGAAGGGGGGACAGCACCGACGAGGGACTGCTGCCTCGACGCGACGGAGGGTGAATCGATGGTGATCCCGCCGAGGAAACGGAGGAGCGCGGAGGGTCGCCACTTCCCTTCACTGGCGAGAACGAGACGGAGCCGATGGATGGGAGCACGGCAAGACTCGCCGTGGTTGGAAGGGACCGACGCGGCGAGGATTTTCCCAAATCAGGGAGAGAGTTCGCCCTTGCAGGGATGAGCGAGGGTGAGACAACGCGTCGCGCGTCATCGGACCTCCGCCGGAGCTGGAGCTTCGCGGAGGGAGCGGACGTCGAAGAAACTAGGGCTTTCTCAATTTGGGGTTTTAATTTCGGAGAAAGGAGGAAATGAAGAATGGGGAAAAGCCGATGGAATCGGCTGATTGAGGAAGGGAGTATGTTTTCTTTTGGGCCTCTTTTAGAAAAGAATAAAGAAAAGAGAAGTGGGCCGAAGGATACTTTCTGGGCCAGATTATTTCTAACTGGGCCTGAGAAATTATTTAGTAGGACCATTATTTTGGGTTGGAGCCATTATCTTAAGATTATTTCCAAGAGTTAATGGAATTAATTCCCTAAGCCACGGAAGAGTAGAAATATTAAACCGTGTAGAATAGCTTTTGATAAAATTTAAAGCGGGCTTTAATAGTCACAAAAAGTATTTTTAAAAATACTTAAGGATAATCCGGGAATATATATTATACCCAAACAGATCAGTCGGTTTCGGAACAAATTAAATCGCCGATTTAATTAAAGATTTTAGATCTCTAATATTTAGAAAGAAAGAGATAAAATAAAAGATCACGCTTAGGCATGCATTCATGCAAGATCAATGATTACTTAAAGCCTAATTTAAGTATATTATTTTTGAAAAGGGACGTCGTCGCTCGACGAGTAAATCTCAAGTCAGACAGTGCCCGTTTGAAAGAGTTAAGCAAACGAGGTGGGCTTTTCTATCCTACATTATGTGTGGGCTTTCTTTTTCAGAATTTATGTGAAAAGCATGATTATTTGAATGAGTTGTCATGCCATGTTTTATTTTGTGGTTGCCTATCTGGTAAATCGAATTCGGGTCCCAGTAGGTCAGTAAATCCTACTCGGACTAGTGTACACGTAGGGACCGTGAGCTAGCGCCAGGTTGGCCGGTCCGTGGGTCGTGAGCTAGCGCCAGGTTGGCCGACCCAGTGATCGTGGAATGTGGCCACATTCCCGATTCACGCAGCTGATATGGCATATCATCAGAAGTTTAAATGACTGCAGTCTATTTTCAGAAAGAAATAACAGATTTTAGTGACCGGGTTAGATTTTCAGTAAAACCCCCGCGTTCACTCAGCTTGGCTGACAACTAAAAGAAAACAGTTTTCGGCATAAGCCACTGAGTGCATCAAGTACTCAGCCCTGCATATTGTTTTTCCTTAATGTGCAGGTTGATCGTTGTCGAAGCCGAGGAGGTGTTGGGACAGAAGACCAAATAAGTAGGAAGGTAGTGGGTGTAGTATGTCTTCATACATATTACATCTGTCTTGGTACTCTTCCGTTGCGCAAGTTCAGAACATTCATTTAACAAAGACAATTTCTCATAACTACTCTGATTCAGCATGATTTGTACCCTCAACACACTTCAGACAATGTTTCTTTTGATTTAAGCATCTTATGATGAGTTGAGACAGTTTCAGTATGTTTTAGTCGCGGTAAAGCTACACTTTCTTTGACTAGGGAGATGTGGTCGTGACAGAGTGGTATCAGAGCCATTTTCTTTCGCTCTGACCCAAGAACCTTCTTTCTAAGCCTCAGTCCAGAAAAGATAGTACTAGGCTTGAAGATGAACAGAATGTTAAGTACAAGATCCCAACACCTCAGCTCGACACGATCAACTGCACCAGAAACAGGGGTCGACGCCCGCTCGTCCAGAAAAGAGAATTTTAAAAAAGAAAATATTTTTCCATTTTGAGAAGGAAAATGAAATTTTCTAAGTTTTCAGAAAAAGAAAGTAAAAAAAAAAAAATTTCATAGCCCTAAATGGGAACGAAAATGTTTATTTGAAAAGTTTGCAAGACGCAACGTGCTAGCCGATACTTTGCATGAGATATGCTTAATGTATCTGTGATTTATGTTTAAAGAGCTTGACATGAATGTATAGATGTCATGGGGACTATGTATGTGAACCTAGAGTGCTTTAGAAAAGTACCTTAGGTGAGACTTTCAGGATCAAGTACTAGCAGAATAAGAACTTGTTACCGCCTTCCAGGGCGACGAGACCAACTAAAACCCATCAGTTTGGGCAAGCTTCAAATTCCAAGGAATTATGAGAAAGAAAAGACGAGCCAAAAAGTAATATTGTACTACTTATAGACAGCAATTAAAGGAAGTCCATTCTTTTAAGCACACAGATAGTATACATATATATATGTATACTAGACGATGAACCAAGAAGTTCCCAATGTCTTTACAAAGACCAAGTTATAACGAAAATAGTTTACCTTCCAGCTTGTTCGGGAGATGCATCCCTACACGGAAAGAGATCGTACCCGCGATCTAGTAAAGTGATCTAATGTGGCGTAACAAGCCCAAGTGGCTACGTGATCCAGAAGCGATACTTATAGCGTGCTACGAAGCACGATGGAGAATGTGATGTTTTACCAGAATCGGCGTTCTAAGTTATCAAGAACGATATGAAAGTATGACCTCCAGCTGCAGTTATCAGTTTAATAGCACGAGAAACCCCATCTTGAAATGTATGGTTTCCTAGAACGCGTTTATCATGTCAGAACTCCACAAGAACAAACAAAGAAGTGTCACATAACTAGAACCGATGAATATAATCAATAGTACTTACTTGGGTCCCAGTGAAATTCTTTCTAAGAGTCCTCCCAGAGCACGGTACCCCCGTCTATTCAGACTTTAGTTTGACTCACAAGTAACATGCCAGTATTCATTTCTCTATGCGAGGTTTGACTCACTTCCAGCTTATGGACTGCAGTCCTTTTTGACTCATCGTACATAAAGAGTAAAGTTTTGACTGTTTAAGCTCCAGTCGTAAACCCTAAATTCTACAGTTGTTCATATCCATGATCTTCGGAATGAGCGTATTCCTCAGACATTCTTTGAACCTCCGGGACAACGATGTCCTGTCGGCTATTAAGACCTTTGATTGACTCACGTTCTGCAAGTAGTACGCCACTTTCATTCTCTTCAGGAAAGCGGCGACTCAGTTTCAGTTCCCAAATTTTGGATACCTTTATGTTTCAAGCATCGTTATTTGTTGTTGTCTCCTTTGAGCCACAATATTGGAGATTTATATCTCGATTTCTTGGACCTATGCAATGAAATTTCATTCTTACGATGCTTACGTTGTGATCCCCAGAGTGATCAAGACAGTTAAACATTTTCCTCAGGGAATTTCATGTGGTGCTGGAACTTTTTACCTCCCTATTTTGAGATCCTACAAAGGTGAAATTTTTCGACCTCGATCCCAGTACATGTATTATTCCTAGTCTCGGAATTTTTCTGCAGCTCGAAGTTAAGGCAAGCATATTGCACCTTTCCCTAATGAGCTTGCCCTAGCTGATTTTTCTGAATAGTTCATTTCAGTGCGTTGCCTTAATGAACCTATGAAATCATTGATGTGATTTTGTTATTCCATATCAAGATGCCTTTGAAGCATGATCAATGTTTTCTTCATTGCAATCGCCTACGTTTATAAATTTTCGCGATTGATCATCTTAGACGGTGACATGTTGAACCACTATCCTTGATGTTCAGATCCTTTCAGTTTAATTGGACAACTATATTGTCCTATTTTGCAGCTTACTATGGAAATTTACAGTTAATTCATTTCCATCCAGTTTTCATGACCTATCTCATGATTATTTCTATCTCCCACCAGGGGTGAGCCTCAGCTTCTATGAGTTTGCCTGGAACCAGTTGAGCTACGTAGTTCTTTAAATGAACTCAATACTTACCTTCAAGGTCGATTATCGACGAAAATTCATATAAGTTGAACAAGAGATGTTATTCTAGTCCAGTTGGGTATTCAGTAGCCCTTCAAATTTTCAGTCATACTCTCTTGTGTGAACAATAATCCAAGTTAAGACTATTAGATTAATCATCGAGTTATTGATACGAGGCTAGCAGAAAAAGGCATGGTCTCAGTTTCTTTCAGATACGCATAATAAATACGTCCCCATGGAGACACGTGCAGGAAATGATGCACCAACCAGAAGCGTCGCATAACCGACAGCAAAGCGTTAAATACTTCGAATCTACGTACCGCTTGTGACCAGCAGGTGGAAGATCGAATATTTTGTTGTATAGAGAAGCAACTAGCCTTGAGTAGAGAAATATCAAGGAATATTTGTGGATTAAATGATGTCCGAAGACGTAAAAGACCTATATGGTAGTTTGAACGATCAAAATGCTTACTCCGAGTAAGATAAGTAAGCCATAAGAACAAAGACTCAATCATGGGCATGTAATGAAAGCCATGGAGAAAGTACGAGTGTATTCGTAGTTTATGTTTAACGGAACAAATCCCATCAGCAAAAGGGATTCGTCTAAGAGGTGGCCAGGAAAAAGGCTAAAGCTGGAGAGACATTCGGGAAGAGGAACGCGTGGTAGCACCGCTACCCTCACCGTTCCTACTATGAAGGGAGAAATCGAATTTTCCCTTTTAAAAGAAGTTATCACAAGAGAACAGGATTTAGAGCCCTATAATATAGAGCAAGGGCAAACGTTGGCAATAACATGCGACGAATTATTCTACGATATGCCACGTCTCAATTAAACGGCTCAGAAAGGAGCTGTCGATAGAGTTTTGTGTTAATCTAGACACGAGATCTAGATCACTTTGGAAAGTCATGCTAGATTATTTCACCATGAATCGCTCAGTCGAACCAAAAGGGCATGGAGACAGTAGCGTTGGGAGAAAGAAGCCAACACCTCCACATGCACTAAACCCATATTCAAGGATTGACGCGAGTAGAACAAGTCTGTACTAAATCATGACGAAAGAGTCGCAGTAAGCACAAAAGCACCTTGAAAGCGGTAAAAGTAGACTACCTCAACTGAGCGAGAGGTTACGAGATCATTATGGCAGCTCAATGACTACCTTCACGATCGATGCAAGCGTTAGAGAACTCAATACCTGGAGATGAAATCTAAGATTAGAAATAGCTTCATCACCCAGACGAAATGAATTACTAAAGGAATGACTTGAATCAGTCATATTATCTCAGTCACCATATAGAATGGCGCTCAAGAAATAAGAAGAACTTAAGATCCAGTTACAAGAATAAGTAGACCTGGGTTTCATCAGACCCAGTGTATCGTTTTTGGGCGTATCGGTACTCTTCATGAAGAAGAAGGATGGGACTTTGCGAATGTATATCGACTATCGAGAGCTAAATAAGTCAACCCTCAAGAACAAGTACCTCTACCGAGAATTAACGACCTCTTCGACCAGCTGCGAGGAGCCAGCGTATTCTCGAAGATGGGCTTGAGATCGGGTTATCACTAGCTGGGAGTTCGACAAGACGGTATACCTAAGACTGCATTTCGCACCAGATATGACCAGTACGAGTTTACAGTAATGCCTTTTGGGCTTACAAATGCCCCAGCCGTGTTCATGAACCTAATGAACTGTGTGTCCCACCCACAGATGGACAAGTTGTCCTAGTTTTGTAGATGACGTGTCCATTTACTCGAGGAACGAGAAGGAGCCCGAGGATGCTTTTGAGGGCCACTTTAGAAACGTTAAGAGGCGAGAAACTCCATGCTAAGTTCAGCAAGTGTGAGTTCTGGCTTAATGAAGTGAATTTCCTTGGACACATAGTGACAGCAGAAGGGATCCGAGTAGACCCCGCTAAAGTTGAAGCCGTGCAACGTTGGCAGTCACCAGCGACGCCCAACGAAATTCGAAGTTTCCTAGGTCTGGCAGGGTACTACCGAAGATTTATCAAAGGATTTTCTAAAATAGCAAGGCCGATGACTCAACAACTCAAGAAAGGAGTTAAAGTCAACTGGACCCCAGAATGTGAAGCAAGTTTCCAATTGCTTAAGGAAAAGTTGACCACAGCGCCAGTGCTAGCCGTACCAGAGGCGGGAGTCGACTATGTGGTGTATACAGATGCATCGAAGGTCAGACTCGGGTGCGTGCTGATGCAGAAGGGTAAGGTGATAGCATTTGCGTCACGCCAGTTGAGGCCGCACGAGTTGAACTACCCGACGCACGACTTGGAATTAGCAGCAGTGGTACACGCCTTGAAGATTTGGAGGCATCACCTATATGGAGTTCGATGTGAGATCTTCACAGATCATAAGAGTCTCAAATACTTTTTCGAGCAGGAGGATCTGAATATGAGACAGCGCAGATGGCTGGGACTAGTCAAAGACTACGACTGTGGTATAAACTACCACCCAGGCAAAGCCAATGTGGTAGCAGATGCCTTGAGCAGAAAGACTGCGCCTCAAGTGGCTGCTTTCCTCACACAAGAGGAAGAGCTTATCCGGGAATTCGCCAAGATGCGACTGGAAATAGTAAGAGCCCCGGAGACAGTGGACAGCAGAATTTCCACCTTGGTCATAGAACCAGATTTAAGAGCCAGAATCGTTGAAGCCCAGAGAGACGATGACGCTCTAGAAAAGATCTGTCTCAGAGTAAGGACGGGAAAAGGGGAATACTACCGCGAAGAGGCGGATAATGCTCTCACTTTCAAAGGGAGACTATGCGTACCCAAAGAGGAGGCACTTAGGAACGAGGTCATGAGTGAAGCTCATGAGACACCCTACACTGCCCATCCTGGGAGTACAAAGATGTATCAGGACTTGAAGAAGCAATTTTGGTGGGATGGCATGAAGAAAAGCATAACATCGTTTGTAGAAAGATGCCTGGCTTGCCAGCAAGTGAAGGCGTTACATCAACGACCCTATGGAAAGTTACAACCTCTCGAGATTCCAGAATGGAAATGGGAGCATATAGCAATGGATTTTGTGACAGGATTGCCAAAATCACAGCAAGGAAACACTGCCATCTTGGTGATTATAGATCGACTCACCAAAAGTGCTCACGTCATACCAATTCGTATCACATACGGATCTGACAAGTTGGCACAGATTTATGTGCAAGAGATTGTGCGCCTACATGGTGTACCAGTAACGATCACCTCAGATCGAGATTCAAAATTTACTTCTAGATTTTGGATAAGCCTACAGTGAGAGTTAGGCACTCAGCTGAATTTCAGCACAGCATTCCATCCACAGACAGACGGACGGTCCGAAAGGACGATTCAGACATTAGAGGATATGTTGAAAGCCGTAGTGCTCGACCGTGGAGTAAGCTGGGAGCCAGTACTTCCACTTATAGAGTTTTCCTACAACAACAGTTACCAGACAACCATAATTATGGCCCCATATGAAGCACTCTATGGGAAGAAATGTAGATCACCGCTTTACTGGGATGAAGTTGGTGAGAGAGGGATACTCGGACCGGACTCGGTAGAGGAAATGATAGAAATTGTCCGACAAATCCGAGGGAGAATCAAGGAAGCTCAAGATAGACAGAAATCCTATGCAGATGCTCGCAGAACGGATTTACAGTTTAAAGCAGGAGACAAGGTCTTTCTGAAGGTATCCCCATCAAAAGGGATAATCAGATTTGGCGTCAAGGGCAAGCTGAAACCGCGTTTTATCGGACCTTACGAGATCCTAGAAACAGTCGGCCCTGTGGCATACAGATTAGCGCTTCCGCCAAGCTTCGGGAATGTTCATAATGTGTTTCAAGTATCACAGTTGAGGAAGTACGTGTTTGACCCCAAACACATAGTGCACCAAGAAGAGATGGTGTTAGAACCAGATTTGAGCTATGAAGAAAAGCCAGAAGCAATTCTGGACAGAAAAGTTAAAGAACTGCGAAATAAAAATATTGTAACAGTGAAAGTCCTTTGGAAGCATCACGACCGCAAGGAGGCGACGTGGGAGCTCGAGGACCAGATGAAAGAGAAGTACCCACAGCTTTTTGCCTAACCGAGACAAAATTTCGGGACGAAATTTTTGTTAAGGGGGGTAGAATGTAATAGCCGAGACTTAGGTTTCTCGGGAGTTATGAAATAAAATACTAGAACTTTTATTGACAAATGAAAGAGTATTTTTATTTCTTGAAAAAGGGTACAATTACAATTTTCAGAAACCTCAAACTAAATTACAATCTTTGACAATGAAAATAAAAGTCGAGCTACACTACTACATTTAGAAATCCCTAAGGGCTACTTTGGCCTTCGTCATCGGGCCGTCTCGGCCCCAGATTTTTCAAACGAGCCGGGAGGGCGAGACCACGAGGGAAGACAGCCTCGTTGGCCAGTCGCAACTCCTGCCAAAGCACACGAAAGAGAACTAGTTGCATGAATAGAGACTGTTGGTGGATTGTGATAGCTCGGCACCAAGCTCAGCAGTTCGCCACCAAGCTCGGCAGTTCGGCAGGGAGCTCAGCAGTTCGGTACCAAGCTCGGCAGTTCGGCACCAAGCTCGGCAACTCCGTGATCTGGAGAGAAAGATCAAAACATGAAGAAGAGCTCGGCTGTTATGACAACTCGTTTCAACAGCCGTTAGATCTCCTCAATTGTTTACAGAGACAACAAGAGAAATGTATTAAGAAAGGGAAGGGGAAAACAATACCTTTCAGAAAGGTGAGTGAGTGTTGGACCGAAAGAGGCAAACTCCAGCCAGCAGGCTCCCCTCCAGCTAATACTCTGCAAAGCTGCGGGTAACAGCCCTTGCTTCCCCTACCCAAACCGGTTATAGTCCGGAAATCAGCCCCCACAATGCCACCTCTAGTGTGCACCTGCAAAAGAAGACAAAATTCATGAATGAATCAGAGTACAAGGCAGCACAAAACACCAAAATCAGTTAAAGGATGCTGCAAGGTCAGCCAACACTCAGCCTCTGCAGCTTTCAGTTACAAGATATGTGTTTTTATACACATTCTAAGCCCCTCGGTTACTATACCACACCACAACACCTTCCACTTAGTAGCAAAGTAACAAGCTAAAGAGAGGGAGGGAGAACCGAGAGAAAGCGGAAGGAATCGAGCAAGAGTAAGAGCAGCCTCACTCAGCAATCACAAGAGGTAAATCCTCCAAACCATACTAGCATCATGTAGTACACAGTAGATAGCCAAGAATGAGAACTTAGGAACACATGAGCTCAAGAACATAGGAGTATGCCTTAGAACCCCACATCAGAACATAATCAGTAACATAGAAACGGCTACCACTGGCTCAACCCCTCCATGAAATCAAATCAATCATAGCAGAATGTAAGAAAATCCCCTAATGCTCAAGTCACAGTATCTTTTTCGCAAGCTTCACTTAACAACACTAGAAAGTTTTAAACAAGAAACTTAGCTTTGGAGGGAGAATGGCTCTGGCCGAGGTGCCGTGCTGCCAGAGGCGGAAACGCTAGACGAGAGGCAGCGACCCGACGGCGGGGTGTCAAGAGCGGTGGCGAGCCGAGACAGCAGGCGATCCCGGCGTGCAGTAACGGCAACGGACCCTACCGTGTTCAGCCTAACCCCTGCGAACAGCGACGGCGTAAGCCTCGCGAAGCTGGATGCCTCCCCACTGGCCCTCGACGGTGGCGGCTCGACGAGCTCGCGGGAAGGGGGGACAGCACCGACGAGGGACTGCTGCCTCGACGCGACGGAGGGTGAATCGATGGTGATCCCGCCGAGGAAACGGAGGAGCGCGGAGGGTCGCCACTTCCCTTCACTGGCGAGAACGAGACGGAGCCGATGGATGGGAGCACGGCAAGACTCGCCGTGGTTGGAAGGGACCGACGCGGCGAGGATTTTCCCAAATCAGGGAGAGAGTTCGCCCTTGCAGGGATGAGCGAGGGTGAGACAACGCGTCGCGCGTCATCGGACCTCCGCCGGAGCTGGAGCTTCGCGGAGGGAGCGGACGTCGAAGAAACTAGGGCTTTCTCAATTTGGGGTTTTTATTTCGGAGAAAGGAGGAAATGAAGAATGGGGAAAAGCCGATGGAATCGGCTGATTGAGGAAGGGAGTATGTTTTCTTTTGGGCCTCTTTTAGAAAAGAATAAAAGAAAAGAGAAGTGGGCCGAAGGATACTTTCTGGGCCAGATTATTTCTAACTGGGCCTGAGAAATTATTTAGTAGGACCATTATTTTGGGTTGGAGCCATTATCTTAAGATTATTTCCAAGAGTTAATGGAATTAATTCCCTAAGCCACGGAAGAGTAGAAATATTAAACCGTGTAGAATAGCTTTTGATAAAATTTAAAGCGGGCTTTAATAGTCACAAAAAGTATTTTTAAAAATACTTAAGGATAATCCGGGAATATATATTATACCCAAACAGATCAGTCGGTTTCGGAACAAATTAAATCGCCGATTTAATTAAAGATTTTAGATCTCTAATATTTAGAAAGAAAGAGATAAAATAAAAGATCACGCTTAGGCATGCATTCATGCAAGATCAATGATTACTTAAAGCCTAATTTAAGTATATTATTTTTGAAAAGGGACGTCGTCGCTCGACGAGTAAATCTCAAGTCAGACAGTGCCCGTTTGAAAGAGTTAAGCAAACGAGGTGGGCTTTTCTATCCTACATTATGTGTGGGCTTTCTTTTTCAGAATTTATGTGAAAAGCATGATTATTTGAATGAGTTGTCATGCCATGTTTTATTTTGTGGTTGCCTATCAGGTAAATCGAATTCGGGTCCCAGTAGGTCAGTAAATCCTACTCGGACTAGTGTACACGTAGGGACCGTGAGCTAGCGCCAGGTTGGCCGGTCCGTGGGTCGTGAGCTAGCGCCAGGTTGGCCGACCCAGTGATCGTGGAATGTGGCCACATTCCCGATTCACGCAGCTGATATGGCATATCATCAGAAGTTTAAATGACTGCAGTCTATTTTCAGAAAGAAATAACAGATTTTAGTGACCGGGTTAGATTTTCAGTAAAACCCCGCGTTCACTCAGCTTGGCTGACAACTAAAAGAAAACAGTTTTCGGCATAAGCCCACTGAGTGCATCAAGTACTCAGCCCTGCATATTGTTTTTCCTTAATGTGCAGGTTGATCGTTGTCGAAGCCGAGGAGGTGTTGGGACAGAAGACCAAATAAGTAGGAAGGTAGTGGGTGTAGTATGTCTTCATACATATTACATCTGTCTTGGTACTCTTCCGTTGCGCAAGTTCAGAACATTCATTTAACAAAGACAATTTCTCATAACTACTCTGATTCAGCATGATTTGTACCCTCAACACACTTCAGACAATGTTTCTTTTGATTTAAGCATCTTATGATGAGTTGAGACAGTTTCAGTATGTTTTAGTCGCGGTAAAGCTACACTTTCTTTGACTAGGGAGATGTGGTCGTGACATTAGTTAAATCTCCCTTGATTTATTAAATAATTTCAATAATTATCTAGTTTAACTAATCGCCATGAATTAAATGGATTTATCTGTTTATTTGGTGTTAATATATTTTAAGTGGATTATCTGCCTTATCTGCTTATGTGATAATTATGCAAAAACCATATTTAAAATTACTAAGCGATAATTACAACAATGCGTTGTATATGGTCTCAATAAATTGGTATATATATGAAGCATTTTCTAATATTATAGCGACCCACCTTAGTGAGAGTAATAATCCTACGAAATAGCAAATTCATAAGATTAGACTTCTTAAAAAAAGATTAGACTTCTTAATAGTGAATTGTTTAAACTAGAAGCGTGTTTCTAATATTATCGCGACCCACCCTACTGGGAGCCATAATCCTGTGAAATTGCAAGTTCATATGTTTAAACATATTTATAAGATAGCTATGGAATTTTGTTAGTGGCGTACGACCTTCCCTAGAAGTAGTATCAAAACATAAATGAAATTCCTAGATGTGAATATTTATGTGGTAAAAGCTTAGACAATATTTGGCGGCCATGCCACCTTAGTGGTCTCTAGACTATTCGTCAGTATTGTGACCAGAAAATTGTTGGAATCTGAATTTGTATGATCCTCTAGAGGCATACTTATTTTGGTTTTCATAGTTACGAGATACATAAATTGTTTTGTGGTTGTTTGCAATTATGCATCAAGCATAATATGTGATAAATAGTTTTATTTCTTCTCAGCCAAATTTTTAATAATTTCTGCGAACCATAAAGAAATCAACTCGAAGGCCAAAATTATGTAGACTGGAAATGTTAAAAGGATAAGATTCTCATTGCTGAAAACTTAAAGTTTGTAATCACCGAATCATGTCCTCCATATCCTCGATAAAATTCCACAAAGAAAGTTTGAGAATACATTTTTTGCATGTACTTGACAAGTTCTTTGAGGAAGAACGTCAAACTACTTTCTTTAAAGTAGTAAGACAAGTCTTGGTTTATACCGATGATAAATGGATATCCAATGAGGACGATGTCCAGATTATATTGGAATATCCAGAAAAGATAGAATGTTTTGAGGAATCTTCTGATTCAGTTACTCAAGTTCATCGCCAAAAGTAATAGGAAGTGATTATATGAAGGTTGTTACTGAATAGTTGGAAACCCTAAGCATTATATTCACTTAATTACTATTGGAGGAAGATAACATGATAGTTGACGAATTCATTAAGGCTGCATATTTCCTATGCCTTAGTTCAAGCGAACAGGAGACTAGCAATGGAAAGAGGGAAGAGCCGTATTGTCATCAATGCCTGCTGAAAGCAAGAAATGCAAGAAAAATTTGGTAAAAAGACAAAGAGAAGATGCATTGTAAATCGGATTGACCTCTTATATAGAAGGACAATGGGTTAGATAACAATGCAACTTCTAAAGGATAGATCTAGATCCAGTTGGGAAGTTGTTGCAGTGAGAGCTATTTATTTATGCTCACTTTATTGTTTTGTTTTGATGTTAGAGATTTTGTTTTATTGGTACAGTCTTATTTAGAATAAATTTATATTCAGTTTCTAAACTCATTTATGATTCCACGATGTTCAATTTCATTTTATAATGCTTGCATTATTGAGAAATGTTGATCGAATATCTATCATAGTACCATAGAATAACAAATTATACATCATAGTATCTAAACAATATAATTGCAACAAGATTGAATTTAACACGACAGTTCAACTTCTTAAACAATGAATGATAAAGTATTTATGACACTTAAAAATAAGGCCAAGAAAGTACTTAGTAATTGTTCAAACTGATTTTGTCTAACTCAAATGACTACCGAGATTTTAACAACTTGTTTGTTAAATAGCTTGGAGGTCAAGTAAGTCTGGTTGATGCACTATAAGTTAGAATCCTTTGGTAGTTTAAGGGATTCAGAATACATATAGAAATGCAACATAGAAATACTAGCAAGTCTCAATGGTTTACACCATAGGAGACGAACAATGAGTAACGATCAGTAGTGGGAGTTAAATCCTAGTTGACTACTACAAGCATTCTTCTAAAGAATTGGATAGTCATATAAGAAGATATCGAAGTCCCTCAAAGACAAGTTCAATAAATGAACAGTTTTACTCAATAACACCTTATCCTTGATGGGATATATGTTGGAAACAACGAGTTATACCATAAAGAAACTACTGTGACATCAATACATTCTACAACACACAAGTTGTGGACTAGAGACAAGTCTAGTCCAGCACATCTCAAGGTGTGGAGTTATTTCAACACATGTTTTGGAAAAGGTATCCAAGTAATTGGAGTTGTGTACTGAGGTATGTTTTAAGGTTATCCCAAATGATAGAAAAGATACAGGTTCTATAATCTTCACGACATGATAGGTGTTTGTTTACACGAATACTAGATTCTTTGATGAAGATTATTTGAAGAACTACAAGCCTAACAAACATGATAATTCTCAAAATAATGAGAATATCTATTTTCCATCTTAACCAAGAAGTAATACCATTAGAAACTTATGCACTAAGAAAATCAACGTTTGTACCTAAGATTGTAAGAGTCATGTCGTAGTGGGAGCTTTCTTTGGGAACATAACAAGTTCATGGGTCTAAGAGAGTCTTTTGACTCAGTCTTAGATCAACTTGAACCTAATCACTGTAACTACAAGGACGCATTGGCTCATTCAGATAGTCGTTTTTGATAAGATGATAGATTCTGAATAACAATCTTAAATAGACAATAATGTTTGCAAGACTTGAGATACTACTCATAGACTATTTCAGCCAGTGGGAGCTAGTGGATCTGCAAGTTTAAACAGAGATCTTAAAAGGCTAGAATAATGGCTAAACGGTTATACCAAGAGAGAATCATATTCTCGCATGCTATTATGCCTAAGTCGATCTGTATCATATTGTCTATGTAGCCTGCATAAATTATGATGTATGTATTATGATTATCAAGACAGTTCTCTTTAGTAGAAGTCTTGAGGAGATCATCTGCATGGAACATCTTAATGGTTATGTAATGAAGGGCAAGCAACACGTGATTTGGAAGCGTATGTAGATCATTTATGGTCTTAGGAAAGTATCTAAATCATAGAACATGTGTTTCATTCACGTTGTCAAATATTTTAAATTTGACCAGTGCCCTTAACAAAGCTACAAGTACAAGAAAGTTGAAAGTGCACCATATATGGTATTCTTGGAACTCTACAATGATGACATCTACAAAAGTTGATAAACAACTTAGAGGGTTATCTAGCATAGGAAACTGATCGTCTACGCATTTAAGGATGATGGATTTAAGATAGACTAGTTACATTCTAAGCATCTACGTCACTAGATTGCTAGAAAAAGAATGTTATGTTTTCTTAAAGAATCCTACATCTACACAATACTTAGACACTTTAGCATTGAAAATTCCAAGAAAAGGTTTTACTTCTCTAGATGGAATTATCTTGTCTCTAGTAAAATGTTTTTCGACACTGAATGAGATCAAGAAGAATGAGACAAGTTCTGTAATTGGAAGTCTCATGTATGCTATGATGTGTATAAGTTAGATATTAGCTTCGCCGTTAGCATAGAAGCTTGATATCATTTTAACCATGGCCAAGGACATTGGATTGGTAAAGAATATACTATAGTACTTGAAGAAGACTAAATGGTATGCTCTAGTTTACCAGACATCAATGTTATGTCCTTTAGGTTACATCGACTCAATTTTATAATTGATAGATGATCGAGTCATCGTCTGACTATGTGTTCACTTTAGGAGTTGAAAACTGAGTCATGAAGGAGTGTGATTACATCACAGACTCTGCCATGAAAATTACAAGTGCGGTTTCATCGGAAACTGCTAATGTAGTTGTTCATCTCAGTAATTTCCTAATAGCTTTGACAGTGAATTCGAGTATGCCTATGAGTATTATATTTTGTTATGAATACTCTAGCTATGTGTCTAACTCGAGGGAAGCACGATCTGATAAAGCTAAGCAATCACATACAGAGGAAGTATGAAATTAATTAAGGATTAAGTGCGCAGCAAGACATTATAGTTACCAAGATATCATAAGAGAACAACATGACAGAATTTTTCACAATATTCTTATATGGTAACATGTTTTACATATGAGGTGAAAAATATGGTAGTTCGATGTATCATGGTCTGAGACCTACTTAGAGTATAAGTGGGAGAGTTTTGGCAGTGGGTATACTCGAAAGCATGATTTTGAGTATAAGTGGGAGATTGTTAGGATTGGTATACTGAAAAGCATATTTCGAGCATGTTGCACGGATAGAATTGTTTGTATACAATAAACTCTACAATCCACGGGGAAGAAGTAATTTTATCGCATTGGCGTTTGCTTATGCATTTATAAGATGTTTCTCAAACATTTAAATGTATAAGAAGCAAACAAGTCTAATTCTTCTGCATAGTAGACTGGCCGTGAACGATGTTCACAGAAGGTGACGCAGTCGGTCCTTTGTAGAAGACAAATAGAATTTCACAACCTAGATAGGCTTTGACTACCTATCGTGAAAGGTTGCAGTATCAGTCCGCATATTTCCTTACCTTAGGAAATAAACAACACTGGTGTGGTATAGCACTGAAGGATCTAACAGTTGAGATAAGTCTTTCTTGCTATTTACTAAAAGACGAGGTCTCGGTGATTGTTATTTCTTGATCATTGTTGATATAACATTGAGCATACGATATTGATTATGCACTACTTTGATTTATCAAATGGTGTGGATTTTTCGCAATCCAATAATCCTGATATCTTGGGTAGTGGTGATCAATGTCTAGAGGTGCTAGTATTATTATGGCAATGAATCATGTGCTGGGTCCAGTTTGATGATATCCTCAAGACGTGTTCGAAAAATGTTTTATTATTCAGAAACTCGGTCGGTTGGAATTTATTCTAGAATAATAAATAAAGATTTTGAACTAGACAACTCATGGAAAAAGATATTAATTAATTAAAGTCAAATAGCATACTTATATTAATTAATGGATATTTATATCTTAAACACGAGAAATAATAAATTAAAGAGGTAAAGCCCGAATTACTCATAATTTTGGATTGGACGGGCAGTTGATATTATTATACTATAGTGGATTATAATAATATTATGTCGGAGTTGTATTAAATTGGGGCTCAAATTAATTAGTAAAAGTCCAACAGGTTTGGCCTAAGTCCAACCTCCATGAATCCCTAATCCGGCTCATCATAACTCTATATAAAGGAGATTAGACATAAGACAAATGAATTAATTCATTTTTTTAAATCATACCTCTCTCCAGATTGAACGTGTTTTTCAGTCTATCCAGAACTGATTTTTTGTCTTCTCTAATCAAGTCCTTTTAATTGTATTTCTGGCGAGCTTTGCCGACCCAAAGGTTAGACTGAGTTTGGGTAACACATTAGAAGGTTCGTGGTTGCGTACGAAGAACATCACGTGGAGAAGGCGCAAACAATCCTCGATTCTTTGGAGAATCTGTTCGGTAATTCTAAACCGTAGGAAATCATGAATTAGGGTTTTATTTCCTAAGCATGATTTATGTGCGTTCTTGTATGAAATTGGTTGTTTAACATGTGAATAATTAATCTCATAATCAGTCAAATAGATCGGTAGATCTGATTTATTTGTTTATGCATGTCTTCCGTTGTGCAATGGGCACCAATCCCCATCACTATCTACTAATGTAGGGTGACAGTGGTTGGCTTCAATACACCGAACGAAGCTAAAGGGCATATGATTAATGCTTGCCCCTAAGTCACATAAGATCTTTGTTTGCCTATTGAGGACTAGAAATTTAAAATTATTTTAAGAGAGAAATTGATTTTCATATTAAATGTAGAGGAATAATTGTAGCTAGTAGGTGAGATCTTATATTCAAAATCATCAAATGTCAAAATTTCCCTTTTCATTTAAAATTAAGAAAAAAAGGAGGGATTAATTTAAGCCACTAGATCTCAAGATTATGTGGCCAAGATTAAGTTACTACTAAGTTATAATACAAGATGTATGTTTTTTTTATAATAAAAAACACCCAATGTGGGCGGGGTTTAGGCAAATCCCCAACCTGTAAATATGATCAAAATATATCATTCCAAAACATGACTCAAGCCCAAAAGTAACTTGGATCCAAAGACAGAGCAAGAGAAAGTTAACTGGAAACCCACAAGTAAGTTATATCCATGCTATCAAGATATAGGTTATCATATGATTAAATCTCTATATATATACCAACCTGATTAGTTATCAAATTAAGTTATCAAAATTGACATTTGTAATATATCGAATTGATTTAGTTATGAAAATTATCAAATTAAGCTAATTATCATTTGATTAAACTCTTATATATTGGTATATTATTTTTAAAAAAATTGATTTCTAGTAAGTGGCAAAAAGTGATTTGAAGTTTCTCACTTGAATATGAAATTTTAATATTGTAGAATATATGCTTAAGTTTGTCCCACATTGCTAAATGAGCATTCATTGATCCTATTTTTTAAGGAGTTTCATTACTCACTCTGTTATAAAGAAATATACAAATTTATAAATGATATCAGTTTTAACCATTGGTCAAATAACAAAGAGACACCAGTTTTAATATACCATTGGTCAAATAAAAAAGAGATGTGAAAAATAAGAGAGGGAGAAATAAATATAATAGAAGTAGTGTTAGTAGATTATGAGGTCCACATGATTATTAGTGTGTAATTAGTTAAAAACTTTTTCATGTTTAGACTTGGTCTAATCTTTGAGGATGACCTAAAATGGTAAAACTAATATATTTTTTAAGGACGAATGAAGTTTTAATAGGAAATTGATCCATAAAAGCATAAATTTTGCCTAATATTTGGTTTTTCCCACGAAATTTAAAATTGGTAGTATATAATAGCACAAAGTTTGCACTTCGTTTGGTATTTCTCACGGCATGTCTATTACTATTTGACTAACTTACTAGGCTTTTTTGTATCACACTTGACACAATTAAATCAACGTGGCTTTTTATCCTATATGTTATGAACTTAAAAAGTGGTTTAAAATATCTAAAAATGTATCACGGTTGCCTACGTAAAATAAGATTTAGATGAAAATATCTTATTTGAGCGAGTTTGGGAAATACCAAACCAAATGCAAAGTGTGTGATATTATATATCAATTTCAAAGTTCATGGGAAATACCAAATTTTAGTCTAAGTTCATGATTTTAGAGACCAATATAGCAAGTATTAAATAGAGTTCTTATGTGCACAATGATGGACTATAATGCCCATACGTGCGCACCTCCACCGGCGACTGTTGGCCTGGGTTGTATTATGCCTATTTAGTTCTTGGCAATTGGTATTTTAGGTGGCCTTGGGCCTGCTCACTAAGAGCATCCACAGCGGAGAGCACAATGATGTCCGCTTGTCCGTGCCAGCGGCACGACACCACTGTCCGCCGCTACGCTCTTGCCGCTGGCGCGGCGCTGCTCGATGCATCGAGCACGTCCGTGCCAGCGAGCAGCTGACATGGCGCGTTTTGATTGGCCAACGGTATTTCCGTTGGAAATTCAATTTTTTTAAAAAAAATTGAAAATATTACCAAAAAAAAAAAAATTCACAATCCCAAAAAATGACCGTTTTTTTGACCGTTTTCTGTATTTTTTATATTTTTTATCCCCAAAATCATCTATAAATACACACATTCATCATCCATTTTTCACATCAAATCATCTCTCATTCATATTTTTTCATACAACTTATCTACACCTTCATTCTCTCACTCAAACCCTCAAATGGATTTCACCCATCTCATTGCGGAAGCGGAGCGCGAAGAACAAGAATACTATGAACAACATCGTGCCGCCTTTGAAGCCTATGTCGCAGCGAATACCCCCGTCCCTCCTCCTCAACCAACTAGATCAATTTTAATTATGTACTTTTTAAATTTTAGGATTTTAATTATGTAATTTTTATGTTTTGGATTCTAATTATGCAATTTTTAATTTTTTTGTAATTTGTAATATTATTTCGGTTATTTTTAATGAATTTTAATATTGTGAAAATGTTTTTATTTAAATTGAATAATAGAATGGTGGGACTCTTGAGCTTGTCCTTGCGGTAGAGCGCGGGTGTGGGTGTTGTGCTCTTGCCTAAGAGTAGTGAGTAAAAGTGGGTGTGGACCCACATCCGTACTCGTTGGCAAGAGCATGGATGTAGATGCTCTAAGCGGAGTTTTAGGCTATTAGCTCGGGTGCTCGGGCTACAACTTGCCTAACCAAAGTAACGAACAAGTTAGCCTAGAATCTCAGTTGGGCTAAATAATTGTTTTGAAATGGAAAACGCTTTCACGATGCCCCACCCCTACATAAGTCGTATAAAGTGAAAGAGTCAACTGACAATTAATGTAGATAGTTGTGATAAAGTCAACACAGATAAAATAAAGTATGTCCCTTCAGACCATCCACAACGGGACTCGCCGGCGTCTCGCGTCTCGTCTCAGCGAGACGAGACCCCGGCGAGACGCGTTGCAGCCTCCATCTCGTCCCGTCTCGTCGCGCGTCTCGTCGCGCGACTCGACTCGCCGAGCCAGGAGACGAGCTGGCTCGCCACGCGCCTCGGCGACGTGGCGCAGCCCGGCGTCGTGCGTGACGCCCACTCACCGGCCCGCGAGTGGGCGTCGTCACGTGCTGACGCAATAAATATTTTTTTTTTTTAAAATTCGAATTTAAATAAAAAAAAATTTTTTGTAACGGTATTATTACCGTTTTTTTGTTTTTTTTTTATATTTTTTTTGTTTTTTATTAAATTTTTTACTCTATAAATACTCCTAAACCCATCCTCATTTACACACAACTACACATCTATTCTTCATATCATCTAAATTTTCTCTCAAATTTTCGCTGAAATTTTCATAACCCAACTCAAGATGTCCGGCGACGGCGAGGGCAACTATGGCGGCTCCGGCTCCGGCGGGTGGGATCTCAACTCATTCGGCGATTGGGAGAACATGATCAACACATTGGGCGGTGGAGGTTCGTCAACGCCGGGGACCCAGGGTTCGGCGACGCCGGGGGGGTACCAACCACCCAATTTTGACCTTGATGCATATGTTCGTCCCAACGTCCCGCGGTTTTCGCAGGGATTATCCCAGATCCGGGAGGATTTTCCAGTTGATCCCACGCCGGGAGTAGGCCGAGGCGGTGGAGGTGGGCGAGGCGGTGGAGGTGGCCGAGGCAGTGTACAACCCCAGACGGGCGAGGACGAGGAGGAAGAAGAGGAAGAGGAAGAGGATCTTGGCCGACATCCGTACAACAACCTCGAAACGATGGCGGTGTACAACGCCTGGATCACGGTCTCGTACGATCCCATCGTCGGGAATCAACAAACCCGGAAGTGTTTCTGGGAAAAGGTTGTCGAGGTCTACCACCAAATAAAGCCGAACCGCTCCCGCAAGCGCACAGTTAAAATGATCCGCTGTCACTTGGACCGAGTCGACCGACAGGTCAAAAAATTCTGCGGCATCTACTCGGCGGAAGAGGCGCGCTACCAAAGCGGCGCCACGGCCACCGACATTTTGACGTCCGCTTTGCGCGCCTACTACCAGGACGAGGGACATCAATTCAGATTTGTTGATGTTTGGCGCGCCGTCAAGGACGAGGAACGATGGGCCGGCGGTTTCCGCTCCAGCTCGGGCTCAAACTCGAAGCGCACGAAGCATACGGCGAGTGGCCAATACTCGTCTAGTGCTGGTGCGTCTGGTGGTGACACTGCTGAAGGCATCAGCCAACATGATGCTGAATCCCAGGAGTTTGCGGGTACGGTCGGCGATGCAGGAGGATCAGCGAGTAGGCGCCGTCGGCCGCAAGGGACGAAGGCGGCGAAAGCGGCTAGAGCAAGGAAGGGCCGAGGCGAATCAAGCCAGCCGGCCTCAGGATCGGGCTCGCGAGGAGGCTCGGACACACTTATGGTGGCGTACATGACCGCCACAATGGCGGACACTTCCCGCTTCTCGCACTCCCAATACGCGGCCTGGTGGAACGGAATTGTGCATATGGCAGCACAACTTGGCCTTCCGACTCCCCCTCAACCTCGACCGCCTCCGGAGGATGATTAGCCCTTCCGATTAATTTTATTTTATTTTGTGTGTTTTTTTATTTTGTGTGTTTTTTTATTTTGTGTGTTTTTTTTATTTTGTGTGTTTTTTTATTTTGTGTGTTTTTTAATTTTGTTTTAATTTTAATAAAGTGTGTTTGTTTAAATTGAATTGGGTTTTAAAAAAATTATAAATTAAATTGAATGAATAGTAATTAAGAGACGGTATAGAGACGGTTAAGAGACGGAGCGTTGCAGCCTCCGTCTCTTAGTTAAGAGATGGAGGAAAAAAGGACAGTGGGGCCCTCAAATAGTGCTCAAATAGTAGTTAAGAGACGGTTTAAGAGACGGTATAGAGACAGCGTTGTGGATGGCCTCACACCTCCGTTCAACTACACCTATTAATGACAACATTAAAATTTCAACGACCATCCCAACTCACAACCCAATCACTCTGCCTGCCTGCATGGGCCGACCACTGGTTTTCCCCTTTTACCTCATCCTCTGCGCTCTCCTCTCACCCTCTCCAGCCTTTGCCGGCCCGATCTCCGTCCCATCCATACCGATCAACTTCACCGCTTCTTATCTCCAATTCATAGACAATTCTGGCGCCTTCTTGGCCTCCGAGAATGGCTCTTTTCAGGCCCGAATAACCAACTCCAAGCCCGAATCCAGATCCTTCTATTTCGTCGTCGTCCACGTCGCCTCCCACACGATTGTCTGGTCGGCCAACCGCAACCGCCACATCTCCCAGTCTTCTCAGCTCTGTCTCACTGCCCAGGGGCTAACCCTCTACAATGACTCCACCCACCCCATCTGGTCAACCCCTCCAAATCCCACGCCCGTTTCTTCTATGCACCTTCTCGAATCTGGAAACTTACTCCTCCTCGATTTCCCCACCGATCTGCTCGTCTCCGACCAGACGCTGCCCGCGGGGAAATCGCTGGTGGTGTCGTCGGATGATGACGGGGAGCTGTCGCAGGGAAGCTACAGGCTAGTCGTGGCCGACGACGACGCGGTGCTGCAGTGGAACGGGATGGTTTACTGGAAGCTCTCCATGGACGAGAACGCGTTCCGGGGACACGACTCTCCCCGTCGATTTCCTCATCTTCAACGCTACAGGTTTGTTCTTAATGGGTGGAAATGGCCAAAAGGTTGTGGTGAAAAGAATCATTAAGGGAAATTCTAATTCTCCGGGTTTGGCGTTTGCAAAACTCGATTACAGGGGATTGCTGAGCGTTGTGAGCTTTGATCCTATTGATACAAGTAGTAATCAGGTGATGGAGGGCCGGCCCCCAGTGATAGGTGCCAGATTCCGATGATATGCAAGAAGCTCGATGTCTGCAACAGTGGAGGCTCCTGTTGGTGTGCGCCTGGATTCCACAACGATCCTAGGATGAACTATGGTGATTGCGTTCCAACGGATACTTCTCTTGTTTTCCCTGATTCCTGCAACAACGATACGGATTTCAAGTATCTTAATTTGAGGAGCGATTTGGATTACTTCTCAAATGACTTCACCGATCCTGTGATCCATTAGATGGGATCTTCACCAAGTCGCCCCCTCACGTGTCGGTCTTCCATCACGTGGGTAGGCAATGCAAGAGATAAGAGAACCATCATCGATGTGGGCTGGAAAGGACATCGGTCTTCCACTCGTGAGGTAGATAAGAGATAAAGAGAAAACCATCAATCCACTCGTGAGGTAGATAAGAGATAAAGAGAAAACCATTAATGCAAGAGATAAGAGAACCATCATCGATGTGGGCACTCGTGAGGTAGATAAGAGATAAAGAGAAAACCATCAATGCAAGAGATAAGAGAACCATCATCGATGTGAGCCAGAAAGGACATCGGTCTTCCATGCAATAGATAAGAGAACCATCATATCGGTCTTCCATGCAAGAGATAAGAGAACAATCATCGATGTGGGCCATCGGTCTTCCATGCAAGAGATAAGAGAACCATCATATCGGTCTTCCATCCAAGAGATAAGAGAACCATCATCGATGTGGACCGGAAAGGACATCGGTCTTCCACTCGTGAGAGAGATAAGAGAACCATCATCGATGTGGGCCGAAAAGGACATTGGTCTTCCACTCGTGAGGTAGATAAGAGATAAAGAGAAAACCATCATTGACTTGGGCCCACTCTGATACCATATTAGAAATGAGACACTCACCCCTTAAAAAGCCTTATAAGGGGGAGGGTTATCCATACTTATATAGATTAGATGAGATCTTCACCAAGTCGATGTGGGACAGAATTTTTAGATAATTTAACACTCTGTGCTCCAAAAACTGCTCATATTTGGGCTTTTTCTTCAGCGAGAGATTTGGGTCGTGTTACATCATCAGAGGCTATTTAGGCTCAATGAAGTCGGGCTCGGGAGACCGCGTCGGACATGTCAAAATGGTGGCTGTCGGAGCTCCAAACAGTGGTGTGAAGGATAAGCCTGCTATTACCATCATCGGTGGTTCTAGCAATCGCCGTTGTTGTCCTAGTCTGCTTAAGGAGAAGGTTGTCGAAGAAAGTAGCGAGATCCAAGCAGGATGATGAGGAGATGGATTTGGTTTCCATCCCAGGGCTGCCGGTGAGGATTGACTACGCGGAGCTCGCTGATGCTACTGAAAATTTCAAGAACCAGATCGGCTCGGGCGGATTCGGAACGGTGTATAAAGGGACTCTCCTCGACGGAAGTGAGGTAGGGGTGAAGAAGATCACGTGCTTAGGATCACAAGGGAGGAGAGAGTTCCTCACTGAGATTGCCGTGATCGGGAAAATCCATCACGTCAATCTCGTGAGGCTTAGAGGCTCTGCGCTCTGCGCTCATGGCCCGCAGAAGCTTCTTGTCTACGAGTACATGATGCGCGGCTCCTTGGATCGCACTCTGTTCCAAGGCGACACCGTTTTGGATTGGAAGGAGCGGTGCGAGATTGCGTTGGGGGGCGGCTAGAGGGCTGGCCTACATGCACTCCGGCTGCGAGCACAAGATCATCCACTGCGACGTCAAGCCAGAGAACATCCTCCTCCACCACAAATCGCAGGTCAAGATCTCCGATTTCGGCCTCTCGAAGCTGCTCACTCCAGAGCAGTCCAGTCTGTTCACGGCCTTGAGAGGCACGCGCGGGTATCTTGCTCCAGGGTGGCTGACGAGCTCGGCCATTACAGACAAAAGCGATGTATATAGTTATGGCATGGTGCTGCTGGAGATCATAAGGGGAAACAAGAATTTGACGACGAGGAGCAATAGCTCTGCTGCTGCCCTGTCTCCGTGCCCCTCAACATGGGATTCGGCAGGGCAGCAGCGCGTGTACTTCCCCCCTCGTCGCGCTGGAGATGCACGTAGAGGGGAAGTACCTGGAGCTGGTGGACCCAAGGTTGGCAGGCCAAGTCAGAAGCCACGAGGTCGAGAAGATGGTCCGTATAGCACTATGCTGCGTAAACGAGGACCCCAACTTGAGGCCCACCATGACTAATGTGGTCGGGATGCTAGAAGGCGTGGTGCCTTTGGTCGAGCCTAGATTGAAATCACTCAATTTTTTGAGGTTTTATGGACGTAGATTTGCAGAGTCGTCTACTATGAGTGAAGGGACAGAGCCTAACCAGCTCATGTTGTATAGGCAACCTACCTCGAGTACTTCTTCCACTGCTTCCTATAATTCTTTCTCCTATGTATCTTCACAACAAGTTTCTGGTCTCGGATAGCACTTTTTAGGAATTAAACTACTGTATCTTTTATTTCATACTCATTATACAATATTAGGTGGAAGATGTATGTAATCAGACGAGTAGTTTGATACGAGTATTTCGAATAGTATTAATTAGTTTAGATATATTAGGGATTTGCATATCTTTTCTTATATTTGTTTCTTGTTCCCTAAGCTAGTATTCTAGCATTATAAATATGATAGATTGTTATCATTTTATTCATTCAACCCATTAATGAAATCAGTATTTCTCCCAACTTGGCTTGAATCACAAAATTCTATTTCTCTATCGCTGCCGACGAGAACTTCTCGCGCTCAGCTGCAATTTTTTGCCGTCCAAGTCACGACCCAACGTTGGGCGCTCGACAAACGACGACACCTCGTTTCTTGATTTTCGGTGGAAATCGACGTTAAGGAATTAGGTCCTTAACAACTGGTGCTTTCATTGAGAGCTGACCCTCCCACCATCTCAAACCGAAGCTACACCGCTGCCCGACGGAAAACATTCCGCGCACAGCAACCGATTTGGTTGTCGAGTCCCGCCTGTCCGCCGAGCTCTAGCCGCAGGACAACACTACTTCTGCAACGCCGACGGGAAGGATTCCCGCGTGCCGCGGCTAAGTCAGACGATCATCATCCACCACAGCCACGCCTCAGTCCGTCAACATGTCATACGACTACGCCGACTATCGCCGTCGTCAATACGACTTCCCTCAGGCCACACAGCTATTCCGTCCCTACCAGCCGGCCCAACCTCGCCGTGTAACCAGTTGGGACCCTCCGAGCAGCCGGGTGGAAGTACTCCGTCCGCCGTCGTGGCCAGATCCAGAATCCCCCTACGTCTCACACCACTTGGATCCACCTGATCGTCGCCCACGGCCGAGATACCAGCCCATCGGGTACCGCGATCGCGCGCAAGACGCTTGGCCCCGACACCGCGGTGGCTACATCGAGAGGGGTGGCCACCTATCTGATCGCGGAGATCATCAGACCGAATTAGGGTTTGATCGCTACCCGACAACCTCAATGCAGCGGCACCGCCCAACGTGCTGGGACCCACCGGCGCAACAGCAGGACCGCGGCTGCCTAACCGTTGACCGTCCCCGGCGCTCGGAGACGTGCTGGGACCGACCTCGCCCTCGGGAGGAGGTGAGAGCGCGAGTCCAGCCCGCCTCCCACCAGCCCCGCTACTCCGCCGAAAAGCCAACGCGGGACCTGTACAGTCAGCCCGCACGTGTGACCAGTCAAACTCCGGAGCAGCCACGCCTGCCGCTAATACGAGTCTCCCAGGTAGAGAAGTCAGAACGGTCTAGGTTGGGTCTCTGCTGGCACTGTCCCGAGAAATGGGTGATGGGACATGTGTGTAAACAACGCATTCTCTGTTATGCGGATGATGGGGAGGAGTTTGAGGAGAACATTCAAGATGAGAATTTAGCCGAAGAGAAAACTGATAATACTCCCACGATAGTATTCGGTGATGATGTTCCCCATGACATTACCGATGTTCACATTGATGGCGCTCCTCTTGATGTTCAAAACAACGAGTCCCCTGGAGAGTTCCTCAAGAACAAAGGGATTGTCAAGAACGATAGTGAGCCACCGCAAGTGCTCGTTGGGGTATATGATGAGAAGATTGGTGAAAAGGAGGAGACATTGCTAGAAGATAAAGAGGAGGATGGTTCTATTGGTGAAGTGGAGAAGATAATCGCCTCACTCAATGTTGTTCAAGTGTCATCCAAAAATGTTGTTGGAAATTGTTGGGGCAAGAAAGGAGATGGTGCTTACACCGATTTGCCCGTAATTGCTTGTGTCTATGTGGATTTGAATGTCGGTGATGTTCCAAGTATGAATCATCGATCAACATCGCTCGACAAAGATGCAAGGTTGATCCTTCCGAGTAATGACATGACATGCTTGGGCATTCTGGGAGGCATGGACAAGCTTTTCGATTTGGCAAGGAATTTTTCTGACAAAGTTGGGTCTCCTTTGTTGATTTTTTATGGAAGTGAAGAAGGGAGTTGTTCATCTGTTCGGTGTGTGTTTGATCCAGGAGGAGTTGCCTCGCCGAAGCTTCTGCTTTCAACTCTCCTTTTTGCTTCGTGGATCCCACCTTGAGGACAAGGTGGATTTTAACCGTGGGGGAGTTGATACGAACCTCTATTATTATTATTTAGTTTAGATATTATAGGGATTTAGCATATCTTTTTCTATATCTTTGTTTTCTTGTTCATTAAGCCAGTAGCATTATAAATAGGATAGACTGTTATCTTTTTTATTCATTCAATCAATTAATGAAATATTTTCTCCCCCAAAGATAACGTGTGTTTTCCAATCCTAATTTTGGATTCCCTCCGCCGATCCTAATTGGACGCCGAAGTATTCTATCAATCGCCGAGTTATCTGCCCGACGGGAGCGACTCCCGCGCACAGAAACTCTGCAATCGTCCGCCGAGCCTGTTGGTCGCTGGAAATTTATCTCCACCGCCGAGCGAAAAGTGGAGAAGATAATCGCATCGTTCAATTTTGCTCAAATGTCATCGACGGAGGTTACGAATTGTTGGTTTAAGAGAGGAAGTGTTTGCACTGGTGTAAGGATAACTGTCTATTTCTACGTGGATTTCTTAGATGGCAATGTCCCAAGTATTGTTCATCGTTCGACATCACTCGAAGTCGATACAAGATCCATCCCTCCGTGCAATGACACGCCATATTTGAGCATCCTTGGAGGTGATAAAGGGAGACATTCAGCTGTTCGATATATGTTTGACCCAGGAGGAGAAGTCTAGCTAAAGCTTTTGCTTTCAACTCTCGTCCTTGGTTCGTGGTTCCCACCTTGAGGACAAGGTGGATTTTAACTGTGGGGGAGTTGATACGAGTATTTCGATTAGTATTAATTAGTTTAGATGTATTAGGGATTTGCATATCTTTTCTTATATTGTTTCTTGTTCCCTAAGCTAGTATTCTAGTATTATAAATAGGATAGATTGTTATCATTTTATTCATTCAACCCATTAATGAAATCAGTATTTCGCCCAACTTGGCTTGAATCACAAAATTCTATTTCTCTATCGCTGCCGACGAGAACTTCTCGCGCTCAGCTGCAATTTTTTGCCGTCCAAGTCACGACCCAACGTTGGGCGCTCGACAAACGACGACACCTCGTTTCTTGATTTTGCGTGGAAATCGACGTTAAGGAATTAGGTCCTTAACATAGTTTGATTGATGATAGTGATTCAAAGCTTAGTATGGGTTGATCTATCTTCATTTTCATCTACGTTATTGATTTGGATTTAGTTTTAGTGTAATTTTTTGGCTTTCTACATATATTCTGTTTCAAGTAATGCTAAACTACAGTAGTTGGGATTCTAGTTGTCGCTTATAAACCATGTATAGTTTGCGCTGAAAAAATTCGAAGTTTGGCACAAAGTGTTAAATCAATAACTGATGGATCATATGTAGGAATGAACTTAAAAATGGGATGCATAGGAATGGAATGATGATATGTATAGTTGGAGGTACTCAGGTAAGATACTCTTGCTTGTTATGATAGATAGCCTCATACACAGATGACAAATATTATTTTGCTAAAGGCAAGTCAGTTATGCACATTTTCAAAAGTGCCATATAAAGAAGCAGAACATATTATTATTTCATCAGATTTTACTGAATCGCATAATCATATCCCATATTATTCAAAATGTGAGATTGGCGAATGTAAAGCATCAAAACGCAGCTCTCCGATAAAATCTGTCAATTTGTGAATCAAGATCATTGTAATATCTCATATTACTATGTTAATTCAATAACAAAACCTTCACCAAAACTCAGAAGAACAGCATACAAATTTCAGCGAGAAAGCATAAGACAAATTGCATCAAAGTTGAATAAAAAATTACACGATATTGAAACCAAATGAGTTGACGACTCTAGTCTAGTTTGTTGATTTTCCGTCGCACCGACTCTAGTCTTCTTTCTCCATTTTTGTATGTGTTCCACAAAATAGCTCATTTTCTATTTTTGGCAAATCTTTTCTTTCTTATAAGGTAGCCTAATTCTCCACTAATAATATTTCAATAATTTTTTCTTTCTTATAAGGTGGCCTAATTCTCCACTAATAATATTTCAATAACTTTTTCTTTCTATATATCTCTTATTTTACCAATTTCGTATTAAAATCAGTGCCGTCCCCAAAATCCATATTTTTATGGGACGAGAGAGTATATATTATTTTAGAATGTGAGTGTAATGAATTAATGGAGTATATAGTGCATGTACTAAAAAATAAATAAATAAAGATAATGTATCTTTAAATGGTGGACAACCCAAATTTGCAAAATGTGTCAGATTTTAGCGGATGTAATAATTAGTTCAAGTTTGAGTTTCAGTCAAGAGATAGTTGATGAGAAGCTTACAAATTGGCATAGTTAAAGAAAACTTAAATGTAGAATGCTCTAACAGACGAACTAGTACAGTAAACCATAAACGGCAGCTAAAACTGAATTTGAGGTTGTAAAAATAAGAAGAAAGTAACACCAAAGAAACTAGTGGTAGTGAATTAATCTAGTAGGAGCTCCTCACTGCTGCTGCCCCTCTTCAGCTTTGGAGGCTTCCTTTATCTCATCAGCACCTTCCTCCTGATCCCCACAGACAGTTGTAGTAAGGCATAATAATCTTACAAATATCGAATATATAGAAAATCATAACTGAATACTGACCTGAACGTCAGAGGTCCATAAAGTCAGGTTATCACGGAGAAGCTGCATGATCAATGTGCTGTCTTTGTAGGACTCCTCGCCCAAGGTATCCAACTCAGCAATCGCTTCATCAAATGCCTGATAAACAAATTAATTGATGAAAACAAAATATAATATGATGATGATGATGATGATGATGATGTACTTACTTGTTTTGCAAGACTACAGGCTCGGTCAGGGGAGTTGAGAATCTCGTAGTAGAAAACAGAGAAATTGAGAGCCAACCCAAGTCGGATTGGATGCGTGGGAGCCAGATCGGAGTTGGCAATGTCCTGGCGTAAGAGCAGAGATGATGTTATGAAACATTTCATTTTTAATTAGTACTACTCCTACTAGTACTAGTACCTACCTGAGCAGCCTTGTAGGCTGAGAGAGTGCTCTCAGCAGCTTCTTTTCTGTCAGCGCCAGTCTTAAACTCAGCCAAGTACCTGTGGTAGTCCCCCTTCATCTTAAGGTAGAAGACCTTAGAGTCGCCAGAGGAAGCAGAAGGGACGAGGCGCTGGTCGAGCATCTGAAGAATGCCGTCGCAAATGTTGCAGAGCTCCTTCTCGATCTTGGAGCGATAGGTCTTTATGGTGGCGACGTGATCCTCGTTTCCCTTGGACTCCTCCTTCTGCTCTATCGACGAGATTATTCGCCATGAAGCACGCCTCGCCCCGATTACGTTCTTGTAAGCCACCGACAGCAGATTCCGCTCCTCCACGCTCAGCTCCTCATTCTCCCTGAGAGACCCGGACACCTTCTCCATGAACTCCACCATCTCCTCGTACCTCTCCGCCTGCTCCGCCAGCTTCGCCATGTACACGATCTCCTCTCGCGCCATCATCACCAACTTCAACTACAACTCAGGATCGCTACCAACCTATAATTTATAAATACTACAAAACACCAAATCCGAGGGAATTAAGGAGATTCATGAGGTACCGCTTAATATACGCTTCTCCATTTGCTTTTCTATTTTTCTTTTCTTTTTTCTTATTCAACATATAAATTTAGTATTCCTATGTATAAATACTCTTTACTCCATCACTCCTCACCATAATAAAATGGACGGATTTACTATTATCACTACTTGATTACTAGCGGATATTCTGTTAGTATATTCTCCAATGAATATTGGTGTGCATGCTTCGCAATCGCATTGAATAAATTCAAACGTCTAATTCATGGACGGATATATGTTCCGAGGTGCGATCAATTGTTAACTCATTCCTAGTGACAGAACCAGGATTTTAATCAAGCCGGTGCTGAAATTTAATAAAAATAATAATCACTCCCTCCGTCCATAAATTATTGTCCAAGTTTGACTCGGTACGGGTATGAAATGTGAAGAAAAGTGAATTGAAAAAATTAGTGGAATAAGAGTCCCACATTTATATAGTAGTTTTATAATAGAATATGAGTGTAAAGAGTTGGTGGAAAGTGAAGTTCATTTATCAAAAATAGAAAAAAAAAAGCAAAATGGACAACTTTTCACGGGCGGACCAAAATGACAAAATTGGACAACATTTCACGGACGAAGAGAGAAGTAATAATAATAATTAGTAATAATAATAATAATAGTAATAATAATGTAATGAAAAGTATTTGATGTTACATTAGTACAATTTTTACGGCACACTAGATAACTTTTTTTTTTCCAACGAGTCGTCATGTTTGTACAATTGAAGAATAACCTCAGTTAAAAATTTTTGTTTTTGAATATTTTTCTTGCAACACTTCAACATTAATTCTTTTTTGATTTACAGTTGCATTTAGAATTTTAATACTATTATTATTTGAAGCATTTGAAATTGAATAATTATTTAATTTTTTGAGAAAATATCAATACATAATTGTAATCAATAATTATAAGATTTCTGAAAATAATTTGAAACTAATATGTGGTCTCAAATTAAAGTAAGAAAATAATTTTATAATCAATTTTATTATATTTTGATTTGATTTATGCATTATACGATTATGCCAATTAAATTTAGAAATCCGAAATTGATAATTTGGACTTTCAAGGGCTTCATTATACATATACCAAAAAATTATAAATATATAAAAGCCCAATCACTCAAAAAACTAATGTCCCAAAATGAAATAGCCCTAATTGATTCTCCTTCCTCCAATCTTCAAATTTGTCGGCGGAGTGCAGCCTGCGCAAAGCTCAAGCTATCTGGGTAGGGGCGGAGACCGAGCGGAGGATGGCCAGAGCGGGAGTATTCCGGGTCTAGAGCCGGCCAAGCCCCCGCTGGAGCGGTGACTTGGCCCTATTTAGTTCCATCGCTGCTCATCCCTTAATTGCTAACTACAACTAATATAAGACCATAAGATTTTCAAAGATCTAGTAGTCTATAAAATTGTCATTTGTAATTTCGTTTTATTATTATTCAAATTTAAAAAGATAAGAATAATTACCAAATTTAAGGTTTTGGGCAAACTTTCAATGTAGTGTATAAAAATATCAATACGATTCCTTAAATATGTCAACTCAATTTAGCATTAATATTGTAAATGTATTATATTGACATATTATGATAACTATTTTGACATTAAATTGCTTTTAAAAAAAATATGAAATGCAAGACTTTTTATTTTCAAATTTTGACATCGAAACATATGCAAGTGGGATCTCGTTAGAATCCTTACAAAATTAAATTTAATTTGATATATAATTTGTAAAAAAATAATTTAAAATGAGATAGTTATAATCATTTAAATTTTGACATATTTTTTAAGAGTTAGTTATAACTAATTTTTTATTAATTGCTATTATTACCCCTAATTAACATTTTTTGTACATCACATTTATACTCATGGCAGAATGATCTTGTGACTTGATTTAATGATCCAATACCGATTATTTTGCTGTAGTTAATAATTTAAGAGTGACTTAGCAATTATAATGCATCCCAATGTGTTACTCGGTAAATAGTTACAGATGCTTTTTGTATAGTTCAGGTTCGTCATTAGCCGACGTTGATAATTACACCATATAAAAGGTGAGTTGGGTGCAAAGAAAGGGAGGGAGGATATAAAAAAAAAGAAGAAGATGAAATTGGTTCGCAAGGTTCGGGAGCTATAAATCAGATGTAGGAATCAATGGCTCGCTTAAATCATTTATCGTAATTAGGTGTGTATAAATTATAAATTTAATTTTACTAGTATTATATGAATGGTGCAATTAATATATATTTATATGATATTAGAATTATTTGGTGGAATATGCTTTAAATATGTTATTGGCATTATTTGAATCATTGGATTAAAAAGGATATGTGACAGTCTTGCCCTGAATCTGAATCACAATGGTCACATTGGGAAAATCACAGTGGAACCTTCGGGTCAAATCATATTGGGACCTACTGGTCAAATCATATTGGGACCTACGGGTCGATCATATTGGGACCTTCAGGTCAATCACAGAGGGACCTTCGGGTCAAATCATATTGGGACCTACGGGTCGATCAAAGTGGGACCTTCGAGTCAAATCATATTGAGACCTTCGGGTCAAATTATATTGGCATACTGGAAATCCCGGGCAGATACCAGACTTGATTATCACAGAATAATAAACTGAACAGAGTGACATATGCATATGAATATGTGATTATTTTATTTCAAATGGTATTTATTTACTATAAGTATATATGTTAGAGTGGTTGGGATGTGATAGTTTAAGTGGTATCAGAGCACAGATGAGATCTCTGTGGGATTGTTTTCATTAGTACATGTCTTATAAAACGTGTGGGTTATAAGAAGTACATGCACTTATGATATTGTACAGTTGATAACGAATTTTGTGAAAGTTAATCTTAATGGTGCGTTAGAGTATTCAACAGGTTAATGCTTCCATGAGCTAACATAACTATAATTGGATGATGTGGCTTCATTGTTTTTTTTATTGGGTGAAAAGTTTTATATTATATATAAAGAAAAGTCAAACTATTAATTATATCAGTTAACTTATCAATACGACCCACCTTATAGAAAATGGAAGAGAATATTGTTATAAATGACAATGGTCATTAAATGATAATGGTAGACCTTGTTATAAAGGAAATGTTATAGATATATATCATGAGATATGTCAGTTGAATTTTGGGCACACATAAGATGAAAAGACTTCTATAGATACATGACTTTAGAATAGTAAAAGTAAGATGTCGATGATGAATTAAGAAACCGAAATTGGAATAGTTTACAAGGATAACAAAGTATCCGACCTTTTTTTATATAGATATTGACTTATTAAGTAAAATTATTGATTTTCTTAGATCAATGTAAATACAGTGTTGTAATTGGATATATAACACCATGCGAACTTATATTTATTAATGTGTACTTGTGTAAAAAACCCTTAAAGTATATAAAGCTTTTCTTTTCGGCGTGATGTCTTCAGAAATCTTTTATTAAAACCAAAGTATATGAGTGTCGAGATTTCTGTAATTTTATAAAGTCAAATGATTGCCAAAGTTTGGGACAGAGTTTCCGTGTGACAAAGAGATGGTTGTGTGGGACTGGCCATCTATATAGTCCAAATATCTGTAGCGTCGTATGATATATTGGAAAATATAGTTTTGTTGTAATCCAATTGTTTAATCCTGTTTCAAATTTTCAACTTTGCTTTTGAATAAATGATTTTATTAGATAAGTAAGTTTGGTGAAAAAAGGAATTTTGTGGACAAAATTCTTTAAGGGGGAAAGATTGTGACATCCCTAACCTAAATTATTTTGCATATATCAAAAGAATATTTATTACTATTTGTATATATATATTAATTGGATATCATAGGATAATATTTAGTGTTACGATCTGACTCAATATAGTAGAATATATTTATATAGTTTCGATTCTCCAAAGTTTTTAAAATTAAATACTATAGTATACATAATATTTAATGTTATATATTGCCTAAAAATTAAATAGTTAATTTTAAGTG